>NW_021940535.1:16010560-16112533 GCF_001715985.3 Manacus vitellinus | reverse complement strand
TAGGAGAAAAAACAACACAGAAAGAACGTGTCTTGCAGAATATACCACCTAAGGAGTCCTTCTGCTGTGCCTTTTGCAACCGGATGTGTCTATCTTGTATTGGCCTTTTTAGCCACCAGCGCGTTTGTAACAAACGTGGGTAGAGCCCTCCCCAAATCTTCGTTTGCGAAGCCCAGCCATGATGACGATATTGAATATAATTTTATTTTATTATTTTATATCATTTACTTTTCATAAGCTTGGAAAAATTATTCCTCTTTAAATGAATATTGCTTGATCACATATCAGCCAGACCACAGAGACCACACTTCATCAACAAGATATTCCTTCTTTTCAGACACATGAGAATATTGCCACGGTGTTAATGCCAGGGCATTAAGAGCACCGCACAGGCTACAGGAACAGGAGTCAGTGCATTTCTAAAAGTTCTGGAAGCTGCAATCTTGTAGACAGCAGTACCACTGTCAACAACAGGCCATAAGCTTTGTGCTGAATTCACAAGGCCTCAGTCCTGAGGCTTGTCAGCTGTGCTGTCTGAATGTATCTTTGTTTCAATTGGAATAGCTGTGTTTGTGATTCCTCTAACTGACCAGTTCAATACCTCTAATTTGTTTTATTGCTGTTTATCTTTGAACAACCGTAGTTTTATATAGATAGCTGCAAAAAGCATTTACTCAATGTATGATGAGATACTTATGAGACTAACACAATGATACAGTATGAAGAGATACAGGCCTGGTCTGATAGCAGGGGCCCTAAGACAGCTGGGCCTTAAGACAGCTGGGTCTTAAGACACAGGATGTGATACAGAGGAATTAGGAATGGCATGGTAAGAGATGAGGCACACACTTGGCATCGGCGGCTATAAACAACTCAGCCATAAACAGTAACAAAATGCAGACCTGGACTAAACTAGGTTTAGAGGTAGCTGAGAGAACAAAGAAATAGTATCCAGTACATGTAAAATGCACTATACATTATAAAACAGACGTATCACGGAGCTGCAGACCAATGAAGAAATAGCAAAGGGGGGAAAATGTGTTAGCAAATGTATAAAAATGATCCCAAGTGGTGGATCCTAGAGGAAGAATGAGCCATCAATAAGAATATCCTATTCCTCCTGGCACAGGATTCCAGCTGACGACAACTCATGGTAACTACCCCACCAGAATCAAACTACTGGCCTTGGGACACAAAGAAGCAGTGGAAGGGTGAACATAAACCCCCAGAATGGGGAGAAGCTAGAAAATGTTTGCAAAGCAATTTAACTGCATTAGTATCCTTTCTTTTCCTGCAACAGATCTAGACTAATAATGATTCTTGAATTAGACTGCTAAGATTTCAACTATACTAATTTTTAAAATCACATATATATTATATATAGATACATATATACACATTTACATGTATACATACATGAAAATGTGTGCATCTTTAGTGTCTATAAACAAGATTTGGATTGTAGCTGACTACAGACTCCATTGCCCAGGCAAGGTCCAACACTATCTGTATTTGCTTACATTGCACAAATGGAGATGAAGGTAGACAAAGGACAGTAATGAAGCTATGGCAAACCTAAATTTTGAGCAAAACTGAGTAAATCCATTTATAGCTTAAGTCAAGGAATATGTCCTGACTGGCATTATTAGAAACAAATTAGAAACATAAGTCAAAATATCACAGTGGACAATGAGTTCAACTAGGGAAGCAAAATCTTACTAGATGTAAGTTTTTAGCTCAGTAGGAAATTTGAAGACTCAAATGTCAAATATTGTAAAATGACTAGTTTTCTCATTACAATTCTCTGCATCTCCTATTGAGAACAGTTGAACACAGAGTATTCATGTGATTTAGCTTCCTGCAAGTCAAGAAACAGAATTAATTAGAAGAGCTTTGTTTCCAATTGTTGTTGTCTGTCTAGACAAATTGAATGATGAAACTTTCAGTTGAGAAGTTTTTTAATTCAAGTGCATGGTGAATTCATATATTCAAAACCAGATATTCTCAAGTGGCTTCCTCTTTTCACATCTCCTGAAATGCAGTTCATTCACAATTGCTGGTTCTTCCTAAAATCAGGGCAGAATTGATACAGGCTAAAATTGTGTATATTATGCAGTTTAGGGAGGTCACTGCTAGAAGTTTTCTTGTTTTTAATAAGGAATTTTTTTGGCCTTTCTTCTTTAACTAACATAATTCCATAAGTTCCATAACTGGTTGTCAAATTTCTTGATACAAAATACCAATTACCAGGCAACAATCCTAAAAGTTACAAGGACGTTAAACAGTCTTTAAATACATTATTCTGTGACCATAAACAAGAATTACCTTATAGAATAAAACTAATTATTTGATACAATGTCAATATTTGATTATTCAGGGATATGAAATGAGACTGTGAAATGATTCAGATAGAGTACAACATATGTAAATCAGGCTACAGCATATACACACAGCATGTTCTCCTGACAAAGTGCTTGTAATCAGATGACTGTAGAAAGTAAGTGCATGAATAATAGAAGGCATAATACTACATAATCTCAGACACTTCACTGCAGCCAACAAACTGTAGGAAAGGCCTACATAAATCACAGTTTAGACTAATGAATAACCAAAAATTAACTGTAGTTCAGTACAACGTTTCAGCATGGTTAGTAACACACTTTGCAGGATCTTTTTCAACTAGCTAATTAAGTACAGCTATGCCTGTTTCTCTGATTTTTGCACAAGTTACACTAAAGATGTAACTTTACTAAAGAGGTACACATGAGAAAAAGAGCTCCACACCTTGAAGGATACTAGTTATGCACTGGACTGGAACTCAGGAGATGTAGGTTCCATTCTCAAGTTTGCTGATGATTTCCTGAATTATATTAAGCAACTTATTTTTGGTTTCTCTGTTTCTCTAAAGATGCTTTGTCTACATTTTCTGTACAAAATTTAGCCATACAGAAATTATACCTGTCAGAAATATGATGGACACTGATCTCATTGGAGAGCATCTACACACTAGTACCATAAATTACTTAACAGATTAGATAATGAATCTTCTGCAGCAACTGATTGTCCTAGATGTAAAATGCACCAACTCTTTCTTTCAAGTCAGCGTGTCAGTACTGTTGCAAGCAGGAAGGGAAAAAATTCCTAGTGAACACTGACTGGGAAAGGAACAGAAAAGACCACTGATTTCCTGCTTTAAATCAAACCCTTGGTGGTTGCAGCTGCACGTGCCACCAATCCACCGCTTGTCTGCTCCTCAGCTGGCCACCAGAGCTTATTCCACCCCTCACAGTCACAAAAACAAGTACAAAATTTCCTTCAAAGTTAACAGCACTAAAAATTCATTAAGAAAAACACAATAAGAGTAATTAATTATACTCTATTTCTCAACAAAAATAATGCCATCAAGTATGAATTAACATCATACAAAGCCAGACAAAATAAAAACAATGAAACACACTTGAAATAAAGTCCAAATTATTTCTAAGGCATTCAATGCACTCTGACAATTTAGAATTATAAGACATTTCTGAAAAAAATATATTAAAAGGTTACTTTCAGTGTAGATTGGTTATATGCTATTTTAGTGGAAAATTATGAGAATTCATACAGAGTTTGAGTAGAATATATCAAGGTTGAATTTAAATGAAGAATTTTTGGATAAAATATCCATGTAATCAATTCTATTGGCAGTCATATACAGCATGGATTTACTTTATAATCCATCAGATTTAACCATACTGCATTCCCCTTCTACATTCTAGTAAAGCAAAACTAACACGCTGAACTAAAATAGGAATTGATTTTTAGAGGCAACATTGGAGGAAACGCATCTTCTATGGTGATTCATGGTGCAAACTGTAGCTACCTGGTGGTAATACCTTAGAAATTATATGTCTTGACCCTTAAGAGACCTCTGCTATCAGTATTCTACCATTGTATGGATGCAAAGGCAGCTCCTGAAGACTTTCAACACCATGTACCCGGGAAAAGAGGGTAGATTTTATTACTATTATTATTATTATTTTTTACATTGTCCACTGGGCCCTTTTTCACTGCTTCACAATTCAGGATGTTGGAGTCACACATTATAAGTAAATTATACACTTAAATTGTTAGGAAATGAATGCCAATTAGCTGTTTATAGTTACAAACAAACCACTGGGGGGAAAAATAAAGAAAAAAGTACACAACATATATCTGCATGAAATTACTTATAAGTAATCGTGTGATGACTATAAGGCTAATAATTTTTAACAGAGATAATAAAACTGTATCACCAAGTGCATCCTGGTTATTTGCAATAGCTATGATTGCCACAGTAGCAACTGTAGAGAGAAGCCTTTGTTATTAATAAGTATTCCTTACTAAACTGTAGACAAAAACACAGCTTCTCTGCTACTGCAGTGAGACATTTTTATCTACATTTAATACAGTGAATAAATACTGAAATTCTGGAAGTGCTATTAAGTACTTCAATTTTGATTAGTAGCAAAGCATGTATTTAATTTACTTAAGTCTGTTAAACAGTAAAACATACGTGTATATAAAATGTATACAAATGTACATGACACATTTTATGCACACGGACGTATACAACGTGTGGCTAAAGACAGACATATAATATGAAGACATTTTGAAACAGCAGTAAAGCCAGCTGGTTTTAAAATAACAATGATTTCAGAAGCTATGTCATTTGCAAATAATGACAATTAACATGTCACAGCAGCATTAGAATTTGCAATTACCTAAATATAAGAAGTGAAATTCCTTCTAAATATTAAAATCATACTGATGGTGTTTAATCTGTCTCTAATTCTGGTAGAGTGAACCTAGATATATTTTCTGCCTGGTCATGTTACAAAGCTCTTTTTCTTCCCACAGAAGATATAAATGGACATCAATAAGGTTACTGAACTGTTGTTCCAGAAAACCTGACTATGCAAACCATATTCTAAAAAGAGAAGGTATTTACTGTTGAGAACTGTACTTTTCTCCTAATTTATAAACCTGAAAGCATTTTTCCCAATGTTCCTTGCAAAGTGCTTATGCTGTAAACAAAGCTAAAGAGTATCATCCTGAAATACCCTGTGAGGTCTTGAAGCTGCCCCACATTGGTATTCCATCTGGATGTTACTTAATGAGCAAAGCTTGACCCTTTAGTAATCAGTCTCAGCTGAAGTACAGGCAGGTTGACTTCATTAGGAACAATTCCAAACCCTTTGTTCAGAATCACATATTCTCTTCTTTTGCTGGATAGTTCTTTGTTCCCTTTGGAAAGTAGAGACACCTGGGAGGAAAAAAAATCAGTAGTTAGTTGGAAGTAAGAATTTCCCACTATTCACACTCACCAGGTATGGGATCAATCTCTGTGCTATCAGCAGAAAGCTGATGTATGAGCATAATGCAGAAGCCAAAGAACCCCAGAAGTCTATCAAAAGAAATGGTTTCAGTTCAGAGCTTACAACAGTTTGATGCAGAAATCTCTGGGTGAAATTTTATCATTTATGCTACACACAGGGAATTAGTTTGTCTAATGATCCTCTGACTCAAAATTTATGGACTAGTCTGCACTGCATACAAATAGAATTAGAGCAGCATGGTGCAAAGTTTTCCCACAGATAATCAATGAAGCCTGAATGCAACACAACCTATTTGTGGGCCAGCTTTAACTTATGTTGCTGATGTAACATCTCCAGACTTCAGCACTATGGAGAATTAGTAGAAAGCAAGTCTTTAACACCACTTCTTTCTCCTTTTCTAATTCCTCTGCAGCCTGTTTCTATGCTACATAGAAAATTAGCACAGAAAGTGATGGAGCTGCATCTGTCAGCTCTATGTTGGTGAAACGTGTCTCATAATCAAGATGTCTTACATTGTTATAATTGTACTATGAAAATATGACGTAAAGACGTCTCATAATCACTGCTGTGAGAAAGTAAAATAGGTTGTCTTGGTTTTGTCTCAAAACTCCACCAGTCTCCAATCCAAGTGTAAGACCTCTTCTGAAATTTCCCCTGACTCCTTGTATACAATATGTGTAACTCAGATATCCAAAGACCTTTCAAATATTCCTTAATACACATGGTTCCTTAGGAAGCAGTGTTATTTTGATTACTGAAGTACTGAAAGATATGGAAGTATTGCAGGAATGAGGAAAGATATGAAAAGTGGTTTACAGCTTTGCAAACATACTTCAACACATGCAGATAGAAATCCCTACGCTGAGAGATTGTTATTAAAGTTGTAAAGTCAAGTGCATTTAAGGAAAACCAAAACATATAGACTGAAGGCTGACAGTAGACTTCCGTTCAACCCGGTATGTGGATAACATAATCCTTGATGGGGCACTGTACCTGTGCAAAAATTAGAACCAGGGAATAGTTTTGACTGGAAAGGGACTTTAAAGACCATGTAGTTCAACCCCCCTGCCACTGGCAGGTATGTCTTTCATTAGATCAGGTTCCCAAAATGCCATCCAACCTGACCTTGAACACTTCCAGGGATGGGGCATCCACAACTTTTCTGGGCAACCTGTTCCAGCATCTCACCACCCTCACGAAAAAAACTTCTTCCTTAGGTCCAATCTAAATCTACTCTAAAACCATTGTCCTTATGCTGTTGCTACAGGCCCTGGTAAAAAATATATCTCTTATCTATTATAAGCCCCTTGTAAGTATTGAAAGGCTACAGTAAGGTCTCCCTGGATCTCCTTTTGTCTTGTATTTTCTTGTCCCAATTGGAAATCCTTGCTACAACACACAAGTTAATAAAGAAAACAACAGCAGATTTTTTTTAATATGGTCAAGCAACGTAGGGCAAAGCTTCTTACCTTCAATACCTTTGTTCAGTGTTGTAAAAGCTAAAATCTCTCAGCTCCTTCCACGGCCCAGATTTCTAGAACTACAGGACTCCATGGAAACATGGGAAACTCAGGAGACTGAAGTGGTTTACAGATAAAATGTCCCAGTAAGATAAACGTAATTTTCACATGATCAATCTTAAAAAAGAGGTTTCAAATGAATTTTCAAAACTGGAGTTGATAATCTGATGAGGCCTAAGAATTATCTTTATGAAGCACCATATCAGTAAATGGAGGTTCTGCTAGTAAAAAGGGAGTATTTAAGGACAAGGGGACACAATTACAATACTTAGAGGAACACTGTGCCAGTTAGTACTATATTGACATCCTAGAATAGCTTTTGTTTTATCTTGCACCAGTATATCAACAGCTACCTATGTAACAACGTGCAATTCCTCCTCTAGCCATAGTCATTAAGAAGATCTTGAAACAGGTAAAAAAAGGATTTACCTTTCTATGGCACTGATTTCTGAACACTTGAAACCAATCTCATCCTCCATTTCTTCAAAAACTTTCAGACTGTCTTTTGTTTAGCCTAAGAGCTCCCAAGTGCCTTTCAACAGCATCTTGCTATGACATGGAAAGGTATTACCTTCTTACCAGCTAATCTGCCCTTGCTGGACCAAACCACTAAAACCTCAAAACCAACAAATCAAACAAAGAAATAACTCCACCACCACCACTTTCCCTTTATTTCAACTTAAAGTGTTTAGTCCAAAGACAGTCTGCTTGCACAAGAATCATTCCAGACTACACTGAGCTTTCTGAACCATCTTAAGTAGGAAGGTGCCTTCTTATTTGACGTTCTTTGACAGACTTTATCTATGTTCTAAGCAAGAATTCCACCAAGCAGACACCTCAGACACACAGAAGTCGTTCTCAAAGTAAGTCTTTTCCTCAAACTGGTAGAAAGACCTGCTTCAGAACTGCAACAGCAAACCCATCTTATCTTGGCCAAACAAATCTGTGATGACAGATGCTTCTATTCAAAGATGGAGAGCTCATGTAAGAACGTCTGAGAGCTCAGGGCATGTGATCTCTGCAAGGGATCAGAGCCATCTGCCTGCTGTTGAAAACAGTCATTCCCACAGTCCAAATGCTGACAGCTTCATACACATGCACATTTTCTAACAGACAGTGTGGACTTCAGGCATTTTCATTGTCAGGAGACCACTTAATTTCATGTGTACATTACTGAACTGTATCAGTGACTTTGTACCGACCAGTCAGCCTAAACTCAGGCCAGATGATCTTTCATTTTTTCCAACAAGAGGTGAAATGCACCTTTCCACATATCTCATTGCTAAAGAGAATCTTCAGCTGAGTGAGGGGAGAGATTCTGCATCAATGATAGTCCTACCACATGATCAGATTGTTCTGGTACTTGCACCAGACAGATCCCTGGATCCCTTCTCTGTTCTGCACAACACAATGTCATGAAAAACAGCCAGGTTATACCTCTTTTATACCTAGCATACCTAAGACTAGTCAAATCTATGCTAACTAACAGCTAGAGGGCAATAGTAGTTTCTGTAGTTTCTGCTACAGTCCCTATCATTCTGTTTCATAGGGAAAAAAACTTTAAAAAAAAACCTATTAAGCAAAGTGGGAAAAGTGCTTTATTATGGTATTGTAATACCAGGAAAAAAAAATTCCAATTCTTTTTGTCATTCAGGTCATGC
Source organism: Manacus vitellinus (assembly GCF_001715985.3). Taxonomy (NCBI): domain Eukaryota; kingdom Metazoa; phylum Chordata; class Aves; order Passeriformes; family Pipridae; genus Manacus; species Manacus vitellinus. The sequence continues at coordinate 16,103,992 of NW_021940535.1, read as the reverse complement.
CTGAAGTGACCAGAATATTCCTGTAATTCTCTAAAAACACAGTTAGTAGTAAGTTTTTCACACCTGGGCATTTGATTTTGACATGTACAGCTGCTAATACCCTAGGATCCAAGGCATACATTTTTCCTAGTTTACAAGTCATCATTTCTCTAGATTTCAACCATTACCATGAAGCCTGGCACATGTATCTTCTGAGTATAGCCAACATTTGTGCAGCTGTAACAATTTGGTAAAAATTATGTCTCTAGCAAGTGTGAAAGGAGCAGTGTGACTATCACCACGTGCAGAAGCAAACCCTATATCTTTTAATCCACCTCCTGGCCAAATGTTTCATCGTTGGTGGAACTCTCTGTATTAATCAATGTGACAAGTATTAGTCACTGTCTAACCCTAGGAGCTGGATGGAGTTGAAGGTAGGATCAATTGCTACCCCAGGTTTTCATGTTGCTTCTAATTTCTGTAGGATCTGTGACTTAGGAAATATAGGCCAATACTGCCTCTTAGTGGAAGGACAGCTAACTCAAAAGGTGCAGTTAATGCTGGTCTGCGAAAATAGAGCGACATACTAATGGTGCCACACAGACACTCAGCTGGTAGCCATCAGAACTGCAGGGGGGTGAATGAAAGACTGTTGCAGCCATTCATGTTTAGAAATTATAAAAAAAAAAAAAAAGAAGAAGAAAAAGAAAAAATAATCATAATTATAGTTAAAAAGTACTGCTGAACTTTGGCAGACTTTTTTACCTCCTTGGGTAGAAGTACAATTCAACAGAACATTGGTATGACTCTAATAAACATTGCTGGCTAAAACAATCTTTTGTATGTGTAAGAAGTAGGACTCAACATGGACAACCATTTGGAAGAAAACAATTATCAGAAAATGCCTGGCAACATTAGCTGAAGGAGTGCCAAGAGGGAATAAAAAGTAGCAGTGTCATAAATCACCTAGATATCACTAAGTCAAAAAATCCACTTTATATACCAGGAGTGTTGGAGCTGTGTACAGTCATCTATTGTCTGGTTTGGTAGGTTCTAGAACATTAAAAAAACATTAACTAAACTAAGTACAAATTTAAATCCTTTAGTCATCTAATAGAATTAAAGAGATGCATTAAGTGTTAAAGAATACTTAATTAACATGGTAAGAATTTGCAGATAGAAAAAGCTCCATTAATGCATTTCTATTTTCAAATTATGGACCATAGACCCAATACAATGAAGGCTGCCTCAAAAGGGCACAATTCAGAACTTGCTGTCATTCCTGAGCTATATAATCCCTCTGGGAATAATACTTTGAGCTATTCTTTGAGTAGTTAAAAATGCATAGATATCATTAGAGCTAGACTTGATGGTTTTCCTCTTCATGAAAATAGTTCTCTTTAACTACAAGAATAGTTGCCTCTCTATTTCTAAAAATTCAGGAACAATGGAAAAGACTGCATTGAAGAAAGTTAAGAAAATTATATATGACAACATATCAATGCATGCACTTCATTATGAAGTCTGTTTCCTTCTATTCTTACTTGCATTGCAATAATTTTTCTTCCTACAAAACTAATGTTGAAACAGAATTTCTGACAAACAGACCTATGGTCATATGAGCTTGTACTGGTTTTGGCTGGGATAAAGTTAAATTTCTTCATAGTAGTTTGTATGGTGCAGTGTTTTGGATTTGTGCTGAAAATGGTGTTGACAACACACCAGTGTTTCAATTATTGAATTTGGGAAGGGACATAGCCAGGACAGCTGACTCCAACTGACCAAAGGCAAGTTCCACATCATATAGCATCATGTTCTGCAATAAAAGCTGGAGCAAAGAGGAAGGAAGGGCAGGGCAGGACATTTGGAGTTATGGACTTGTCGTCCTAAGCAATCATAAGACATGATGGAGTCCTGTTTTACTGGAAATGGCTGAGCATCTGCCTGCTGTTGGGAAGCACAGAATTAATTCCTTACTTTGCTTTGCTTTGATATGCAGCTTTTGCTTTACCTATTAAACTGTCTTTATCTCAAGCCAAAAGCTTTCTCACTTTTATTCTTTCAATTCTCTCCTCTGTCCCACTGCAGGGGAGTGAGTGAGTGGTACTGAATTGCCCAGGCGGTTAGACCACGACAGAGCTACAGCCCTCAGCTGAACACAACTCTCCTCTGACCATTGCTATTTTTGTTTATTTATAGCAAATCTTCTTTTCATATAACTGAGTTTCTGCTTGGATTAGGTCTCTTCATGCAATTTATTAAAAATACATGAATTTGGGTATTACATGCGTACTTCAATATAAAAAAACACGATGAAATTTTGAAACAAGTATTCATTGTTCTATTCATAAATAGCTTCACAAACAAGGAGCCTGCCTCTTGTGCAGTATAATATTAAATCAGAAGGTGAAAAAGAGAAAAAATGGATGTGAATGGAATAATTTTGAAACATTACAGGAGGGGTTTTGGGGGGCTTTTTTCGCCTGTTTACCCAGTTTCTGTATAAATAAGTAATACAATTGGAGTGCTGAGTAATTTCAGGAGATTAGTGATAAATGGGCACAAGTTGATTATCCAGGATAAAGCTCAGGGTCATTATCCTCAGCTGGTCATTAATCCCCATGAAATGACTGGTATTGAGATAGTAATTACTATTATAATGAAAATAGGGGGGGAAAAAAGCATGACATTTTTCTTATGAAGCTGTCTTAGTTTCTAAAGAATTCATGTTTCTCTCATCACTTGATTAAGTTACTTGAATAATTTTTAACCCTTTATAGAGTTTTTTTGTCCTACTACAATTTTCATGTCATTGCCTCACTTAAGGTTTGGTTTCCCATCTTACATTATTGGAATTTCAGGAGGGTACAGCAAGGGGCAAGTTATGGGAAAGAAACAAAATCCACACACAAATTTCCCCAAACCTGAAAATAAATAAAACATATTATCAGAATGTTTTCTCTATAAAGTATGCTCCACAATGAGGTAAAAGATTATATTATAATGATACCTAGCTGTTTATTCTGTATTTAATAGTGCTTTTAGCTATAGCACACATGCCCCAGTTCTTTGCTCCAAACCAGAATTCAACTTGTAGCCTTACAACAAACTGTCTAGTCAACTTGGCCAGAAACTGTGAAGAAATTTGGCCTTAAAATGAAGAAACACCTTCAAACATTTGCAATTTCACAAGTTTGTGGTGTTTTGATGTGTCCTCCGAGGGCTTTTGAGCCTTTGGAGTTCTTTTTCTTCCCATTACTACTGGAAGAGCCAGAAAGGTATAATGGGCTGAAGGGAAAGCAATTTGTTTCCTGCTAGAAGTGCTGTCACACTGTTTCCACTGCGAAAGGCCCACACATGCTGCATCATTACAACTTCCTATCTTAGAAAATGAAAAACTCAATCTAAACTAAAAGCTTTTAACATAAGTTAAGAAAGTTTAAAAATAAGTGTATTGTCCTATATGTTGCTAAAGCAAAAGATATAGATACTCATTACTCCTAGTACTTTTTTCTAAAGCTTTTCTGTGAACACTTTTCCAAGAAAGGGATCCCAAGAAAGTCACAGGATGTACTAAGTTTCTGCCAGAAAATTTGCAGTTGCTTCTGAAGTGTTCCACTGTGTATAAAGGAGAGGAAGTAGAGCAAGGCTCAAAACAGCTTTAGGCAAGAATGGCTGAAAGGATGTTGCAGAGAGGGCTGCAAACCAATTACTGCATGATGGAATAAAACCAGATAATGGTGGACACCAATAAGCGACTTGCAGTGCAGCTTGGGAGACTGATTTGTTCTTCTAGCTCGCTTAAGCTGCTGGAGAGTTCAAGGTGAAACCTAATGATTCATGTCTGCCAGCCAAATGAATCATTCAGTACTGGACAGCTATCAAAACTGGACTGTTTGGCTATTTGGAGAGAGTGCAAGCAGCAAAAAAAAAAAAAAAAAGAAAAAACCCAAACTGCTCAAGTTCTGAAAGCTCTGATTGGCACCAAGCAGCACACACCACAGAAAACATGGCAAGTTCTCTGGAAATATAAACAAGTTTTTGACAGCCAAGGCCAAAGTGTGGTCTGTCAATTCCCTGGAAGAAAAGGAAAAGATAATAAGTTATTTGGGAGTAGAAACTTGTCTGGGAAACAATTAATGTAATAGTGGGGATGGGAACCAAACAAAATTATGCATCACAGCAAATAATAGGATTCAAAATGTACTGGGTTTGCTTGGCCAGGTTTTGGTATCGAGGGCGCTACACGAGTGGCTTCTGTGAAAAGCTGCCAGAAGCTTCTCCCATGTCCAACAGAGCTAATGCCAGTGCCAGGAGGGACACACCACTGGCCAATTCCAATCAGGAATGATAGTAACACATCTGCAATAATATATTTAAGAAAAGGTTATTGTGCAGATTTAATGGCACTCAGACACAAGAGGAGTGAGAATATGTGAGAGGAACACCTCTGCAGACACCAAGGTCAAGTGAAGGAATGGGAGGAGGTGTTCCAGGTGCCAGAGCTGACATTCCCCTGCAGCCTGTGGTGAAAGACCATGGTGAAACAGGCTGTTTCCCTGTAGCCCACGAAGGTTAATGGGAGTGCAGAGATCCACCTGCAGCCGGGGAGTGCAGAGATCCACCTGCAGCCTGTGAAGGAGACCCATGCTGGAGTGGGTGGATGTCCAAAAAGAAACTGTGAACCCATGGGAAACCTGTGCTGGAGCAGGCTCCAGGAAGGGACCTGCAGCCCCATGGAGAGCGGAGCCCACACTGGAGCAGGTTTGCTGGTAGGACTTATGACCCTGTGGGGGACCCACACTACAGCAGGCTGTTCTTGAAGGACTGCATTCTGTGGAAAAGTGACCCATGCTGGAACAGTTCATAAAGAACTGTAGCCCATGGGATGGACTCACGCTGGAGAAATTCATGGAGAACTGTCTCCTGTGGAAGGAACCCCACACTGGAGCAGAGGAAGGACTCTTCTTCCTGAGCAGTAGCAGGAACAGCGTGTGATGAACTGACCATATACCCCTTTCCCACCTTCCTGTGCCACTGTGGGGGAGGAGGTAGAGCCTGGAAAGGAGGAAAAGGTGGGGAAAGGTGTTTTTAAAAATTTTTTTACTTCTCAATTACCCTGCTATGATTTTTTGGTAACAAATTCAGTTAATATTCCTAATTTGAATCTTTTCTGCCTGTGACAGTAATCGATGAGTGATCTCTCCTTGTCCTTATCTCAATTCCTCACCTTTTGTTATATTTTTCTCTCCCCTGTCCTGTTGCAGAGGGGAGTGATAGAGTGGCTTTGGTGGATACTTGGCACAAAGCCAGGGTCAACCCACCACAAAAAGCATACTGAAAAATCAAGTTGCTGGTGACAGACCAACAACAGGGCTGCAGTATGACTGTTTTATATCTGCAACAAAAGCCAGGACATGTTATAGTGACACACATGCAGTGGAGTTGGTCAAAGTCTACAATAGCTGTTATTGCACACCATTAGCAATTCTAAGCAACCAAAAAAAAAAAAAGTCAAATCCAGACAACATAAATCTTAACTTGTAAGGAGATTCGTACCTATGAGAACATTTCACTCCATTCCTCAAAAATTCATTCCAAAATCAATTTAGGTCTTATGATATCTAGTTGGTCCAAAATCAATCAAGTCTTCACTACAAGTGCCATGTAAAAACCACAAATCAACACTGATTTGTGGATAACATAGAAAGGGCATGATTCTGGGGAAACACAATGTGCTTTCCAATTTTCCTATGTTCCTACAAAAATCAAATACATAGTGCATCCACCAATGTGAAGAAGGATGCTGAACATCCATTGGCATTCTCCAGACTTTATGTATGCATGAAAATGCACCGCTTGCTCTTTTACCTGTTTCTTTCTGCAGAATAAACATAGCATAGAGAAGAATTCCTTATACTACCCTGTTGTCCTGTGTAGCTATGAAGAATGTTCTCTTATGTCTCCTTTAAAATAAAATTTTTTAAAAATTAGAATCTTAAGTTAGTCTTCTGCAGAACTGCTACTCTCTAGGGAACTCCAGCACAGCAGAAAAAAAAAAGTAATCCTGAATAAATCAGGAGAAAAATACTGTTAATTATTTCACTGCTGTTAGTCTCACGTGCATTTCTGTGGCACTCCTGTGTTAGACATTGAAAGTATCAGTATATGTGCCTGCAATCTCAAGAATCCTTTACCTTTCAGCAATGAAATTTACAACAATAGGATATGAGGAAATGGAACAAAGTTGCACTGGGAAAGTTCAGATCGGACATTAGGATGGGTGGTTGGATATTGGAACACGCTCCCCAGGCAAGTGATCAGGGCACAAATCCTGTCAAGAGTTCAGGGAGTGTCTGGATGATGCTCTTATTCATACAGTTTAGTTTTAGGTAGTCCTGTGGGGAGAAGGGATTTAGACTCAATGATCCTTTAAAATGAGATATACTGTGACTCTATGATTTCCTTCAATAGATAACTTTGTCGTAGCTTTTCTAAAAAAAAGAAGTCCATATTTAGCACACAGCTGCTTCATTACAATTAATTAAGACACTTTTTAGCAGTCTGTGAGATAAATGTCTATACAACTATAACACATTTGTACATTTACAATAAGACTTGTTAGATCTTGATGTTAAAAATGAGAGTATTTTTCTTTTTCTTAAGTTGTGTGATATTATTTCTACAGCACCAAATCCTGGGACCTTGGGATTAGGACAAAAATTTTTGAATTTGAACACACTTATAAACAAATTTGTCAGACCTCATGGCTGAAACAGTAATCTGTAAACATAATTCAAGTATACCCTGAAGGTTTAGAGATTGAACTAATATTTTATTTTGGGAGTGTTGAATCATGATTTTTCAATACTTTGAGCTGGCAGCTGCAAGACACTTGCAAGCTGGAATTCCAATCTAACGAGTAGCCGATAGAAATATTCAGAATATCATTAGAAATTTTTCAAACTTGAGTCAATCCATATCAGAAAGTTTACAGAGATAAAAAAAACCTCGAAAATATCGCTGAGGCAACAGGAAGTATAAATTCTTAAAACCTCTTAATATTTCTATTAGGGGGGAAGGGAGTGGGGTGGGTGTATGTTTGTTTGTTTTAGAAAACTAACTGCAGTCTCTCAGACTTTAAAATGGTGAGTACTGCAAAGACAAGAATAGACCTACTTGATGAAAGTAGTTAATGGTTTTTTGCACTAAAGAATATTTGAGAAGATAAATAATAGGCTAGCACGTGAAAAATATGAGAAATGCTAGGCTTATGTTGTGGACTATATTGATATGTTTCATATATTTTCTTTCCTCAAAATTTTCCCACAGAAAAGATATACCATCTCCAGGACAAAGCATTTGCCTAGTTTCACAGACCATTACATTTTTTTTCATCCCCTGCACTTTTGTGCTAGTAACCACTTATACTGCTTTTTGTGCCGTACTCATGTATTTTACTAAATATATCAGCTTCATCCCTTCAACCCTGTAATGGCAGACTATTAAAATAAAATATACTTCTATGCAGTGAACCTTTTGTTCAGATGTGGGTTTATATGTGGAAAAACGTGAGGAAATTGCTGCCATACTTCTACTACTCTTTCATCTGAATGAAGAAAACAGATATGGCCGAAAAAACCTCCTTAGATTAGCTAATGTGTCCCACATACATTTCTTCCAGTCCATGCATCCATGCATTATAATAAACCACATATTGCACTAAGTTTAAAGTGAAATTGCAATCACATAAACAGGACAATGATACATTTGGTTTTAGCACATCATAATTAACTTTTTCTTTTTAAATTGACTAGACTGACCTGTTAGAAGAGAAACTGTAATAATCACTTTCCTCTAGAACCTCTTCAATTAGAGTCTACAACAAAAAAGAACTTAGTTTCAGTAAATTATCTTCATTAACAGTAATAAATGAATACATATAGGTATACATACAGCTTACCTGCAACTGCTCATATGTCACCCCTTCTGCCATGTCAGAAGTGCCAACCATGCCTTAAAGAAAAAGGCAAGTAATGTTATACTACTGAATTTGGAATTTATGATCCCTTATAAGTTTCTTAGCAATTCCACTACAAATATAACGATAAGAGAGATGCTTCATTATCAGTAACTTCCACTGATGAACCCCTGACAAGGTGAGGTCATCTAATATGAACATTTGCATGATGCGAACATTTGATGCGCTTATTATGAAAGTGGTCAAACTGATGGAAAATAAAGACTTTATCAAACAGAACATGGAAATGTAACTTTCTTATTTTTTCCCACTTACAATTTACAGTGGGAAGGGCACAGAGTCAGCAGCAATTTGTGAGGACAAAAGTATTGTCTGCAGGTTAAGGGATTCAAAAATTACTGATAATGAGCATTTCAAAAATTGCATTGTCTCTGGGAACAAAATAATGCTTATATTTAAAGTGATTGTTAGGGACTCATTTCCTACTCAAATATCACCCTTGACATCTAGTATTAATTTTGGTTTTTGCAATAAGCTGTGTAACTGATGTAACTACAATGTTTCAACACAAAGCCCATAAAAACCAAAGCTTCTCACTTTTCTTTCTGGCATCACAGATTTCTAACAGCACTTCCTGTTGTTGCTTTTAATAGTTTCTATAACTATTTTCTTCAAGTTGGAAATACCCAGAATTGCACACAAAATTTGAAACATTTTAAATTTGCTACCATTTACATTTTAAATAGAGTATTTCTTCCCTTTTCTTGAGGTTTAAATCCAATAGTTTTAAAGCTAACACCATTTCACATTTGTTGATAACATTTATGAATAGTTTCATTTATTTCTAGACACTTAAAAATTAGGTTAATTTTATAATAAACATATCCTTTTTCTTACCCTATTTTGGGCATCCTTTTCTGAAAACATCAACTCAATACACAATGAGCAGATATTTCTTAGATTTAATGTTATGGGTGAAATACAAGAATTGTTTAATATATAAGTCCCAGCCTGATTTACAGTTTTCAAATTGGCATGAAACCAATAGCTCAGAAAGAAACATCTTTAATTATCTTTCTAATGTACTACCAAGGTAAACCAAAGTAAACACTAAGTAACCACCTTCCATGAAGCTTAAGCATCTGAGGTTAATTATTACAAAAGCATAGGAAGGATCCAGCATTTGGGGTCAGTCTATTTTGTAGCAAACAATGATGCAGAAGGTTCCACAATTCAGCATAAGTAGGTAACAATCAAATTAGGTCACACAGGAGAATTATGTGAATGATAATAAATCACCTTAGTCATCAAATTTTAGGTACAATAAAATACCTAATAACTGCTTTGTCACTAATTCAGTCTTAGCTTCAGTCTCCCCCAGTGCACAGATGACAAGGAAGTAATTTTCAGATCCTTTGCTGATTACAGTGTTCTCAGGAGATTTTGAAGGAACATGTAGAAATTCTGATATTATTGTTAGCTCTTTCTCTGTTGGAGAGCATCCAGCCTGTCACTGGAAAATAAGTAGGCACGGTTCTTTAGTCAGGCCATTCTTGCAAATCTGCAGTGGTTTTAAAATGATGACACTAAACTGTTGCTGACACACTATGCAACCCTGGGACAAAGTATGTTATACTCAAGGCTCTCTGGGACATTGCTTTCTTAAAATTAATGGTTTGAGTAGAAATACATTCCAAAAAATGAAAAATACTGAGAAACTATTCACAAATTAAGAAGAGTTTACATAAATTAAGAGCTTACATAAACTCCAGTTGCATTTCCCTTCATCTCGTCTTTATGAGCTCTGATGAGATGAAGTCTGATTTTGTGTGCTAGAAGCTTGCGGGTCCTTTCCATTAACAAAAAATGTTCTAATGATGAGACAAAAACTTGAAACCAACCTACAGAAACTACTTACTTAATGAACCTCCATATTTGCCAAATAAAAGATATCTAGAGAATATTCTAAATATTTCCTTTTAAAAATTGACTCTTACACTTATATTTTTGTGATACTAATATCGATAGCATAATTCAAATAGAAAAAGGGACAAATTCAATGTAATAAATGGTGTGCTACACCTTTTTCTATTCTGATTTCAGATTACAAGGATTGCTCTGCTGACTGAAGAGGGACTTCTTGAGCCTCTCAATGATTCTCCTTTTCAAGTTGCATTGCAAAGCTGGAGGAAGCTATATGAAACAAAGAAACAGATGTTTCCACCACTCAGTTACACCTTCCATAAAGGTGACCCATGCAGCAGTACCATTATTGAAAAAAGTATCTACACTTCAAAAAGAAACACTGATATCTAACAGCATGGTGATAAACAACAGCACAAGACTTGATTTAATAGCATATTATAATAAGGCTCCTTGGTTTGCCCACTCTGTTGGCTTATCATATAACTCAGTTCCTCTAGCGTTGAAGGTAAACACCATAATAACAAGCCTAACATAGGTGCAACTAGATTTGCCTCCCTGATCAAAGTGCTAGTATTTGGGACATTTAGGACTTGAGCACAAGTCCTATGAGGAGAGGCTGAGGGAGCTGGGGTTGTTCAGCCTGGAGAAGAGGAGGCTCAGGGGAGACCTCATCACTCTCTACAACTCCCTGAAAGGAGGTTGTAGCCTGGTGGGGGTTGGTCTCTTTTCCCATGCAACTATCAGCAAGACAAGAGGGCATGGTCTTAAGCTGTGCCAGGGGAGGTTTAGGTTAGATATTAGGAAGAATTTCTTTACAGAGAGGGCAATCAGACATTGGAATGGGCTGCCCAGGGAAGTAGTCGATTCTCCATCCCAGGAGGTTTTTAAGATAAGACAGGATGTGGCACTTAGTGCCATGGTCTAGTAACCACAGTGGTAGTGGATCAAGAGTTGGACTTGATGATCTCAGAGGTCCCTTCCAACTCAGCTGATTCTATGATTCTATGACATTTTTCTATAGATAAAGCCCATCAACCATTAGACTATGGTTGTATGGCTGTAATGAGTCGATTCAGTTGAAATTAATGGAATTTCAAGAAGCTTAGACCTTCATTCAATGTGCATAGAATTGCTTCAACAGGTCTTTTAAGGTCATTATGGCTGTTAATACAATTCAGAATGTCTCTTTTGCTAGAAGCTACCTGTGGGAAGTAATCTATATTTCACTTGTCTATAAAGCATAACTTATTTTGTATACTTTTTCCTCCTGTATTTTTTTGGTTGAAAAAGAATAGATATTTCATCTACATTTACATTTTTTTAAAAAGTACAAATCATACTTTATAGTGCTTAAAGTCTTTAATATGGAGTTCAAAGGATGTCTCTTCCTTTTAAATATTTTTTATGCTGCAGCAGTAAATGTAAAGTTTCCACTATTGGGCACGGCAATGACACAAACTCAGTCTGACAACAATTGGATGATATGTTACTACCTTTTTGAAACCATGGTCTATGCTGTTTCTGTAGTTGCTTATACCTGCAGGCACCGTTTGAAAAAATATGATTTTCTACCATTTAGTATACACTTTATACTCACATCATTGATATAAATTCATAAAGTGCCACTCCACTGCATTCAGAAGCTCTTTGACTACTTAAGGATGGTTTGACCACTAACAATTCACATTCAAACACTGACACAGTACACATCATAAAGACATTTATCCCACTGGAACAAATTACTGTTTTTAGACAGCTATAAATCCAGAACAGTTTTATTGGGCCCACAGGAGTCCTGATTTGCTCTGACAAACCAGAGATCAGTCACATTCTGTGCACAAAAGACTTCACTAGACAGCTGGTTGCATACAGGTTTTTGGTTACAGACAGATACTACTCTCTTTTCATGCAGATAAGGCCTTACATATACGCTTTAAGTCAGGTGTTGAATGTTCCTTAGCCCATAAGCCAGCAAAAAAAATTATGCCTTAGGAAAGGCTTGCAAGATGCTCTATAGATTACATACCAGTGCAATCAACTGTGTGCAGTTAATGTACCGTGGGCATACTGGGATATACTGAAGCAGAAGTGGTAAAGAACAAGTCCACTGCTTCAGAAACTTGGAGTTGCCTTAGGCACTAGTGTTCAATTTTAGCTTTTGTTTTAAGGAAATCAGCTGTCAGATCAGTTAAAAAAAAAAAAAAAAAGGCCAAGGATTTACATAATGCTTTTTTAAAAGCTTTTTTTTACATTGTTTTCCAGAGATCACTCTGATTCTTGTTCCCATGGAAACTGGGTTGAGAAGGCTGCTAGCAGCCAAGAACTAACAGGCAAGACTCTCCCTTGCAAACTTCAGTTTAGAATTGTCAGCTGAAATATGTAAAAGAGTTTGATAAACCAACTATATATTATAAAAAATATTTGACCTTAGACTGGTAAGAACACAAACAAGTACAAGAGAAGCATATAGTACAGCGTAAACAAGTACAGGTATGGATCCTGGTTTCTCTGCTTTCCCATTCTGAAACCAAATGACACCAAAAGCATCAAAGTTCTTGCTGCTGCTTCACTGGTCAATTCTGAATCAGTTTGTGAGCTGCTGTTAGTTCTCAGTTATTGGGCATCCACTTTCTGATATCTTCTATTAATTAGTAGGCCACTTAATAAAACCTTCAACAGAGAGGCCAGGTTCACTAACGAGCACCTTGGACATACTCCTAATACACCATGTAAACACTGAACTGCCTTGTTACTGCTAGTGGGAGAGGGAGATAATTTCCAATTATTTTAAATTATGATTATTTCTTTGTCTCTGATAATTTAATTCCTGTGTTACCTGTTTTGACAAGCTTGACAGCTAAAAAGAATAAAAAAAAAGAAAGAAAAGAGACATGCAAAGCATGCTCAAGTTCAGTTATGCTATTCTGTTTTAAACAAAACTGAACAAATTTGGCTCATCAATCTGAAAATCCCTGAGGTGATAAACATCACATGCCGAAGATAAACACTTCATTTTGGAAAACAAAAAGAGATTTATTTAAGAATAGCAAGATTTATTTAAGATGGCTGCCATCTTTCCAGAGAATAAAAAGTTTTCCATCACATTTTTAGTGAAGAGTTCAATGTATATTTGTATCAGCTCCATTTTTGCTTTGGAATCAGCATGAAATAACTTCAGCTCTCTTTCATTATGAAGCATTTCAACTTAATTTTAAAATAAGTCTTAAGTTTGAAAAAGATCTGACATTTAAAAACATTTCAAACATTTAACATATTCAGGATTTGAACTATTGCACTAAAATCCCATGAAAGTATTACTACTTATTGATAATAAAAAAATTTAACTTTGAAGTTATTTAGGAACTATTGCTACAGAGGAAAGCATTTTATATACTCTCCAAGTCAGTATATGATATTGTCACCTTAAATAATCGTATTGCTAGTATGATGGAATGTTGTAAAAATAATTTACTGTACAACCCATTTTTCTGAGGTGAGCCACTGATTTTTTTTCACATGACTCAATTATTGCCATCCTCCACATACTAATATTCAGGGTTAGTCTTTATTTAAATGATATATTTTTAAAGCATCCTGCCATCTGCAAAAATGTCAAGTTCTGTTGTTTTTAAAGAACAGTGACTAAATTAGCAGCACTTTGCAGTACCATCATTTTGACAACAGCAAATAACTAAAAAGCATAGAATGTCAGAAGCAACAGTAATGCATACTTGAGTGATGAAGATAATTTTGTAGAGCTGAATAAGACTCTGCTGAACGGGGTCACTGATCTGACACACCTTCCTTTGTGATACAGCAATTCCAGCTGATGCTGTAGATGACAAGAGTAAAATCAGGAGGGCAGCTCATTTTGTTGCCTTAGTACAGTAATAGCATACATTGTTTAAAATCTGTAGATATAAATGCTAATGTTGCTGAATTTCTGTGCTGGCTACTTTAACAAGAAGTAGAAGACAGACATTCACAAACTGAAGTGTCTAGGGACCATTCAGTTCTGAGCTGTGCTATCACAGAAATAGAGAGTTACAGAAAATGTCCTTTTCTGTCACAGAGGGGACACGTTTCCAATAGGATCAGGAAGATGATGATGTCATTGCTGTTACTGGGGGGGTTTTGTGGCCTTTTGGCAGATGTGTTGACAGAGTCAAGTGAAATTCAGTTTGACACTTTTTCCCTAAGTCTTGTCTTAATGATGAGTAAGAGGAAAAGTCTTGCATTTCCCCTGAGTCACTTAGAGAAGAATTTAGATTGTTTTTTCTGGTCAAGGTGACAGTGGAAGCCATGCTGTAATAATCTAAAATACATACCACTGGAAGAGCAATTTGGATTTAGCTATTTCTGCCCCATTTTCACCTCTCTACCAACTGTTTCAACACTGTTCTATTCAATCCCCAGTCTTGCTGTTATGACCTGTGAATCTTCAGCTTTTATTAGGACAGTCAGAAAACCTGTATTTTCTTGGCATGTTATCTTTTTTGCTATTCCCTGTTCTGTGGTATTTGTCTTCTCTTTTCCTGTCAATGGCTTGTATAACAAACCAAAAGAAAACAAATCAGTGCCCTTTCTTTTGTGTGCCTTCAGATTTTTTTTCTGAATAAAAATATGTTTAGAATGATAACAGCAAACAAAAATGACTGAGTAGGATATAACATGGATTTCCCTGTTATTCAGTGTACAGAGCTTTCTCTCTTTTCTCGTATGACAGCAACAACATGACCTAAAAGCTGTAAAACAGAACTTACTATAGACAAAAAGCACTTTTTATGATCAATATCTCAACTGCTCAAAATAATTTTCTTTCAAGTATTATTTAATTCAGGCAATATGCATTCTGAAATCACAGCTTAGCAGCACACAGTATGTGAAGCTTCTCAGTAAGAAAGAAACGTACCTCAAATAGAAAACTTGTTTCATCAATCACAGTATATAAATACACGATAATTTACAAGGGCTCTATGAAAACTCATTTATCAGGGGAAATTCTAATTGCATTCAGCAGAAGTTTAGCCAGCACAATGACCATTAAAATGAGGTCTTACTGATTTACTATTGGAATTCATATTTTTAAGAAGTACCTTAATGATATTTCAGACAACATACTTGTATGTGAAATGTAATTGTCTCATTTTCTAATATTTTAAAATACAATTATTAGATAAAACCATAACATTTCATATTGTAAAGATCTGCAACTGGTAGACTATGACAAAACACTCTATATGCAACAGGAGAATAATGTAATAATGTTTAAAAACTTGAAAATTGTTAGGTTTAATTTAAGTTAAAGTTTTAATTTCTTGCAAGCACGAAATTACCTCGTCGCAGTCTTGATCCAGGACTGTCAACATAATCTCTATCATTATTTGGAAAAAAAAAAAAGGTTTTAATTATGTTTGGCATCAACGACTGTAAATAAAATAACAGTATTTCCTGACTACGTCTCATGTTTCCTCTAGAGGAAATCTGTCCAAATCCCCTTGTTTTTAACTGTGCATTTTTAAGTTACATAAAGGCTGGCTTACTCTGCGTGTCCAGCATAACTTCTACTAAATAAAAGTTTCTTTCCCTGCTCAGTTTTCAGCCTGGAACACACAAAGTCTGTAGAGAGGATTTTAATACTGAAAACTCAATAATCCACTAGATTATGCACTTGTACGTGTTTAAGGACCTTTTGGTTAACCCTTCTTATGGATGGAAAACATGAAGAATAATTATTGTTTAGAGAAGAAAAACACAAGTAATGATGCATACAGTACTGGTAAAATGGGGGAAAAAAATAATATTACATCACGAGGATAGCAATATCTCAATGTCAGAAATACAGGTCTACATGTTTCAATGTTAGATCCTGCTCTGTACTCTACACAAACTCTTTCCCAGCTGGCAGATTTCACTAGCTGAAATAAGTAATAAAAAACGAATATGAACAGAGAGGAAACTGAATGAACCGATATGATGTCCTGATGGGTGCCAGCTGTGATAGTCTTAGTATGGTAAGAATTGGTATATATTTTTGTGGCAGTAGGGAAAACTACAGTTTCAAGGAGTAGTTATGAAGACAGATAAGGAGATAGCTTTTCTAATGATTATGTGAGGGACAGAGATTTGTGGACGAGTGAATTTGTACAGAGAGAAAAAGACGTGCTGGCTTCAACACAAGCATGAGGAGGCTGCCACTACTGACTGCAACAGGACCAAAGCTGTGAAGTGATAAGTGACAGACTGGATGGTGACATGCTAAGAACCACTCTCAAAGCAAAAATAAAATATTGCCTTTGGTTAAAATGGTGTCTGTGGAGAAACACCAGAGGAATCAATGCCATCATTATAAATACTTACACAGCTAAGTTAAAGGTGAAAAGAAAAAAATTGTTCAGGAGGCAGATGCAGCCAAGAGTCATTTTGAAGGTTTTTCTCAGATATGAAAGAAAAGCAGAAATAAAAAACAAAGAACAGAGTCTGTGAGTAAGAGTGGTGCCAAGGAGATCAGAAAAAATAATGGTTGGTCAGGAATGTGTTTGATGCAGTACTAAATAAACAACAGAAGAATAAGGAAGACCTTTAGAAGAGGAAGAGGGATGACGTGACACATTCTGCTTCTTTTGTTTCCTTTTCTGAAGTAAATGGGCCTCCACAATACAAAAAATGGGTTTCTATGTTTGTATAGAAGGTCTAGAGAAGTTCAAAGGGAAAGATCTTACTCTACGCTACTACAATATACTCCACACTATCCAATACACAAACACATTTTTGTATGGAAAAACATCTGCTTAAAAACACAAAACCAGAATTTGGCTGACCAAATAACATTGGTTTAGCTGATGCAGCAAAGTCCATTTTTAAAACTATTTATCACGTAAAACTTTTGAGTGCAAGCACCCTCTTACAACATTTTCAAGCAGACTGAGTGTTGTAGGCTGATACAATATGACTCTGTAATGGTAAGTAAGGAACTGTTTCATGAAGGAAATTGCAGAATTGTTTCACTGTGAATCAAACAACTGGAATTGATCATAACAGTGATCGATTATATAATTTATATTAAAAATATAAATCACACCTACCTTATCTTTGGTTGTCTTCCAGAAGTACTAAAACTTTGTTTAATTATACCTGAAACAAGGACATAAACATCATCTTCTGCTTAAAAAGACCCCAAAACATGCATGTTAATATTTTCTATTTCCCAGACATGGTGTCAAAATAAATTTTAAAAAACAGTGTTAAGCAAACATCGAGTTACTGTTTGATGCATTGAAGATTTTCCTACATCATAAACTAAAATCTCAGCCCCACACAGTATTTCAAGAAACACTTTCAGAATTTCACAGACACTAACAATACATATTGACTAGATGTCCACAGAAGATTTGCATTCAATTATTACAGTTACTGCTACCGCTATAACGACAACATTGTTGATAGTCTGGATAGAGTCCACTTTTTTAGGGGACCTTTGAGGGGTTGTCTAAACCTTGTTCCACCAGGGTTTTATTGCCACCATTCTATTAGCTAACTATTCATATGCAGTAACATCTACAATACCTCACTTCTTATATAATCCTACTGAATTTAAGACTTTGAAGACCAGTTATTGGTCCAACATCTAATAAGCAATAAAACTGTATGTAAACATTAACATAATTAGTGCATAGTGCCAAAAATGTCTAAAAGGAAGGGTAATGTTATTATTTCTACACTTGGAAAGCATTGCCTTAAATCTTAGTCTTAAGCATTTGCCTTAAAACACTCCTGTAAAACCACTCTTTTCATGGTCATTTGGACGTATGAGACCACTCTGTCCTACAAATAGTATCTCAGTTTGAATGACGAATAAGTGTATGTTTAATGAAAAGGTAATTCTGCTAACTGAGAGTCTGAATAGTAAGATTAGAATATTCTAGAACAATTTTCCCATACAATTCATGGATTTTAATAAAATTCCCTTCATCTTTGTCTACATGAGATTTTTTTCCACACTTACTAACATTGCAAGCATTACCATTAAACAAGAACTAATCACTCAAATAGAAGATAAGAAAAAAAAAGATTTTATGTCACATTTATACTAGTTTTCCCATTGTTGGTCTTGTTACAGTAGTTATATTAGTTCTAGAGCAACAGTAGAGCAAACACATTTCTGAGAGTCTTAAATCTTTTTGTGTTCAAACATACTTTGTGTTGTATTGTGAAATACAGTGCCTCTATTTTTCTTACTTTTCTGATATCCTCTGAATTTAAAAAAACAAAATCCTGAAGGAGGCTTGCATCTGTCACACTGGAATCACTTTAAAACCAAAAGAAATGATACATTTTTAGGCCAAATCTGTTTCCCTAAAAAGGAGGAACACAGACAGACAGAGAATGAAAGAAAAAGAAACAATTTTACTCCTTGTTAATGGTTTGCTTAGGAAAACAGATATTAAAATTCTGTAGTAGCTAGCATAAAAGACTTGGGTAAGAAAAGCTGACCTATGTAATAGCAAATAAACTAGGCTCTCATAGAAGCAAAAGTACTTCAATTAACCTTTTTACTGAGACAGAAAAATAGACAAAGACAGTGTCTACTGTCTAGAAAGTAAAGAATGACATGTAAAATATGATTGTGCCTATTCAAGGAACAGATACTTTACCTGCTTAGGATGCAGACACAATAATACAAATACAAAAGTAGAAGCACTGACTGAACCTGAATCACGCTGCTTGGGGTAAGGATTTTGAGTTCCCACTTCAGACACAATAAACACCACAATATATTACGTGAATATATTCATGAAAATTAGTAACAGAAGCCACTTGGCTAGAAAGCTAAGTTTGAATTCTAGCTCTTTGCTAGAATTTTATAAAAAACACACACACCCTTTTCCAAGTATTCATACACAAAATTGGGTTTGAAATACTATACCCTTTGGCTGTTTCAAATAAATGGTCTTTCAATGAGTAAAGGGTTCATATCCAAATTTGCTTGATCAGTTTGATGACTCACCACATTTGACTTGCTAATCTGCCAGTTTATGAGTGTATTTACAAGTGCATGATATTTCACACCAGAATCTGTCTCATCACTCACTGTACATGGCAGAGACATAGTATTTTCTGATTCATATGCTAAAGTTAGGAAAATACTAATGTTAAAAAAACAGAACCAAAAAAAACTCAGAAATCATGATGCAGAACATCACTAAACAATAGCAAGCATCCTTCAGCCCTATTTTTATTGCTTATTATTATGTTAGAGACCCACTGAGTAGCTACATCAGAGAGAAAAATCTCATTATGTGTTAGTCACTATGAAAACACAGCCAAATAATCTATTCAATAACTAATCACAAGGAGATTCAAACATGTAAAAATCACTGTAACAAACATTCATGTGTATATACACACACGTAACACTAAAGACTTTATTTATAATACTTAGCCTTCTGTGTATGAGTTATGCTAATCACACAAAGCCAGACGAGAAGTAAGAAAAAAGATTAAGATGCAGACAAGTTAACTAACAAGTCATGGAGCACATTGTGCATCCTGATGTTCAGCCCAGGATTACCCGGACTGTATTTCCTTTTACCATGGTTACTCCTTTGACAGGGATAGGAAGAGCAAGGCAATATGTTTTGTTCAAATGCCTTGCAAGAGGATATTTCTCAGTTTGAGAGGATCTCAAGGAAAAACGAAATACACATCCTTCATCTCTCTCCTATTTTGTGCCCACTCTTGTTAGAATGTGAAAGACACACAAAAGCCAAAGCTTTTAATTCTCATCAGCCTCTCTATTCTGAATAGCTCTATGAAGATTCCTTGAGGACATTTAAAAAAAAAATTAAATGAGGCATAAAGAACTTCACTGACTGCTACTTTGGTCTTTAATAGCGGATGTAATTAAAGCAACTTCTAAGGCTTTAACTTCTTAACATGCATTGAAATAAGTGCAAATCATATAAATACCTTTTAATAGGCAGTTTAGTGTTTTGCTCTTGCAGGCACCTAACCATGTAATTTCAAGAGAAGAGTTTATAACACGATATGAGATCAGAAAAACCTGAGGAGATAATAACTTTTGCTTTGGCTTTAACTTTCACTTCAATGTTATCTAAAAAATCTCTGAAAACCCTCTCCAGTTTGATCAGACCGGTAGGAACACTGAATCAAGATTTCACATCAGCAGAAAACTTCAGTGTATCTCTTTGAACAAAATGGAAGCAAAGGATGTGGTTTTTTGAATGACAGCTTAATGATCTATTCAGGAGAAAGGTCAAATTACCTTTATTTATTCAAAATACTCTTAGCAAGCTGTCCTATAAACCACTGTGCACTGGAATGGCCAATCCCAAGCACATTAATTAAGCCCTTTTGCAGAGTAAACAACTAAGTTCTTTTCTCACTAGCAGGGACTCCATGTACAGCAACAGAAGTTGACATAAACATACTTTGAACTTAACTCCAGCATCATACTGGAAAACCGGGTCTCAGCAGATCTTGTTCTAGCTGATATTTTCTATAAAGACCCATTAGCCCAAGGTCTCAAGAGAAATCTGAATCTTAGATAAATTGGGAAGAGCAAGCCTACAAAACACTAAGATCTCCAAAGTTCTTCACAGACAGCCCATTGTGCAAATGATAGTTTTCTTGATGCAATAATTTTCAAGGAATTTCCTAAGCTTTCCCTTCACAGTCTAAAGAATCATATATAGCAGATGTCAGACAATCTTATCCTAAAGACTTACAAGACTATCTAATCACATTATTGAAAGAAGAAATATCCTCTCAAAACATTAAACTCATCAAATGCAACTGGTCTAAGCCAAAAAAAAAAAAAAAGCTCAGCTCTATGATCACAGAGCTTGTAAGATATAATGTAGTTGACTGCAGATTACTGACTCCAGACAGCAAGCAACATTACTGAATGGGGGTTTCATTTCACATAGTGTTCCTTGTTATCCTCAAAAGTAGTTAAATGTGGAGCTAAGCAATGACCTAAACTCAGAGCCCAATCATTTGCTACATACAACATACAGAGTTCCTATTTTGAGAGCATCCTAGTTCTAGAATCCCCAATTATTCAACTGGATATGAGCATCACCTGCACAAAACTCAAGTCCTGGCACTGTGTAAACACGTTATATTTCTAAAAGCTCAAAGAAAGATATAGGAGACCCTCTACAGTTACATCACTAGAATATTCTTCAGGCAGATCTGTGGTGTCTTCATTACATGGTAACTCTGAATACTATTGGTTTGCAGAAATTCAGGAAAGGAATCCTGAATATCAATGTCTTTGCTTATTGATCACAAGTTAGATCAAAGGTTACCCCAAACACTGAAAACATAAATTAAATTATGAGGTAACAATAAAACTTCTAAGAAAGATACAGCAGCACAACAGGACTGTACATTGAGACTTCTTAGCCTTATGAAAAGCTAATGGCTGAGCAATTCTGAAAGGAATATATTGCATGCTTCATTTTTATTGTGAGGAAGGTCATAGGATTTCTAATAGGATGTTTTACAATGTTTTACACAGTAATGTCTTTCAAGGTATTTAGGATGCTGTCCCAATTGCAGTGTAAGTGAACAAGATTAAGGGAAACAAAAACTATTTTCCAAAAAAAAGCATTCCCAAACATAGAGTAAATTTTTAAACTCTCACTCAACTGACATACTAGCTCTGCTGGACTACTGTGCATTAAGATATATCATATATTTTCTTGCTACTTGGTTTTACCAGCAGAAATGAAGGTAAAGTTACACTGTAAACCAAAAGCAAGTAAAAATCTCTTAACGTGTCTAAGTTAAGGTAAAGTTGGGAACTTTGTAATTTTAAAATAAGAAAAAACAGCAGCAAGTAAACTATTATCATCCCATCACTCTTCATTGCTTTTGACTCAGTATGGCCCTACCCTCTGTCAATCTTTCTGTTTTCAAATTAATAGGACTTCAGGTGGGGAAAAAAAAATGCATCTGTCACTACTGCCTCTATGCTTCTGAAATATATAGAATCTTGCTTCTGTAGGATTAATCATTTCAAGTACCAGGAATAACTCTTCCAGAATCTACATACCCTGCATTTGGCCATCTTGAGAGTAAAGGAGTTGGTCTTGTAGAAATACATTGTCTAGACTAAGAAGAATAATCCTTTTCTTAAAGGATAATTGAAAATCAGAGTATGTAAAATTATTGAAAACATTATGACAATAGTGGACTATAAAAAAAGCTTACCCCCATTACACTGTCAAATGCATAGCAGCTTCAGTGCCAATGAACAACTCAGCATATCACACAAGATGCCGCCCTAGTTTTAAATTAGACTGATATTTTTCTACGGTTGCAGATCATGTTTATTCTGAGAATGATGTGATGACAGCATGACTAGACAAATCCTTTCAAGGTCCTCATCAATATACCCATAACTAAAACTCACATCTTCATGTTAGCAGTTTCCAAGTTAGTTAGATGAATATTGGTCACATTTTCCCCTGCAATGCTGACATGCTTGAAGAAACCATGGCTGATAACGCAAACTCTGTTAGTCATTTATCAGTAATGAATGGAGCATAATCCAAGTAATACCCAATTATCCTGAACTTATAATTATTTTTTAAAGCTACCTTTTCTTTATCCTTGAAAAGAAGAAATATTTGCCAGCATTAATTACAACCAATATACAACACTGACTTCAATATTAAGTAGACACTAGAGGTGATTTAAGAACATAAGACTACAGAGTTATTTTTCTGAAAAAGCAATCTTGAAGTATCTATATAATTAAACTCTATGCTGGGAGAAAAATGAATAATGATTTCTAGAAATGCTGATTAAAGTTACTGCGATTGACAGGAACCAACTGGATCTTTCTACTTAAAATATTTAATTAAAAATATGGAAACCTGGTACCATAATATTCAAATATTAGAAAAAGTTGATGTTTTGTTAATGTCCAGATCTCAATCAAGCAAAATAGACTGCAAGGAAATCATTACCAGTAATGCTTTGGGTGTGGTAAGTTACAAACTACAAAGATTTCAAATGTCTGTTTACAGCGCTGAACTAGCCCACAATTAATTACATTTCTGTGAGACACACAATGAGTTATTCTTCAGTATAAACACAAAATAGAACATTTGTCTCCGCAAGCTGCTTTTCCTCAAGGGATTCCTTTTATGCAGGCCCTCTCCCACAGTTAGACTAGGCTGCCCTGTATCCCGTAGCATTCTCCTGTTACTCTCTTGGCACAAGAAAGCAACAAAGTGCTTTTTAAAATTATTATTTTTTAAAGAAAACTTTGATAATAATCTCAGGGCTGGCCTGCCACAGGTCCTCCAGCCTTTAGAAAGGCAGGCTATCCAGTTACAATTAGTAAATCATATTAATGGATTTTAAATAGAATTATTAAATCATTTATTTGCCCTGAGCTAATGGTTAGACATTTCAATTAAAAGTAGTCATATTTCTTCAGCACCTAGGCCAAAATCTGAGAGAAATCGAACTAGCAGATAGGATTACAAACAGATAAAGTGATGTTATTCTATGTTTTATGAAGCCTGGGACCTTGTACCAATAATATTTGTTAATCTTCACACGACTACATTCCCTTTACTAAAAAGTACATTATAAATCATCCACAAATTTTCTTTCAGAACTAAACAGGATGAATGGAAATCTTAAATTTTGCTCAACTCTAATATCCATCTCTTTTTTCTAGTATAAAATGCTCTTTGATTTTCTCTAATCATAATCTCATCCCATTTAATAGGTACATCATGGTAGCTCACAATTTTGCAAGTGACTCAAAGCAGTTAGAGCTGGTTTTTTGTTTTTTTCTTTTAAATTTTCATATTTGGAACATAATCAGAAAAAACTGTTACTTAAGATAACACCCAACACAGCTGATGCTTTCCTATTTGCTTACCATAAATAACTATAAGCAGAATTAATGCTCTGTTTTATCACATAATCCTGCTTTAATCATTAAGCCTTCCTTCAATTCCATTCAGCCAATTCATCTAGACAGCTAAAGCCTGCCTCTTTCAACTTTATTTTTCACACTCTTCCATCTGTTTCTCATCAATACTAGTCATCTTAGGGCTTCAAATTTAAAACTACCTTCTTTGTCAAGTTGCCCGATAATATTCCAGCTTTCACAGACGTTACTGCAAAATACGGAGACAAGCTACACAAAGACTATGAGATGCAAAATGTATTAAACTGGAAATGGCTGCCACAGAGGCACAGTTATTTTCTTTACTTAGGTAGTTCAGATAGTGAACTTGCAACAAATAATGAAATACCCTAATATTCTGGAATAAACAACTGCTTTGCTGTTAGAAATTAGTGTACACTTAATTCTTAAAGAATATTACCAATAGCAGACTCTTTCAAATTACTTGAACTGGAGCTGCTTGAGTAGTCCAGTATGTCCAGCTCAGCATCTAATTCAGAGAACATACCTGCACATAAAAATCAAAACAAAGAAGCTTTTAACCCACCTCTGACCAGCATCAGCACCCTGATGCTTCTTTTGTTAATGCCTACCTTTCTCTATAGTCCTGTGATCCTCTACCAGAATTTCTTCATATGTTCCTTCCTCATATTTTCCACATGCAGACTGACAACTATCAACTGGAAGGTCAGTATTTTCTGAAAACTGACTTTTGCAACTGGCTGCTCCATTGCTGCTACTATGAAGACTGATAATTTTTCTGACAACAAAGAACAAAAAGGAAATGTTATATATTGTCATTTTCCAGAACTTATTAGAAATTCTGAAAATGAAAGTGTCACTTGTGCATACACGCATAAAAACACTCTTTTTGTTCCCACTTAGCTTCTAGTCCAGGACTGTAGAGTAACTGGTTCAGTCACTGATTCTAAATTTAGAACAAAACTTTCAAACTGAAAAAAAATATTTCTAGTCTTTACATAAAAGACATCTTTGTTCTTGATGACAATCTTTTCACAACAAGCATTGAAAGTGAAAAAAATGAAACAAACGCCAGAGCAGAAGCAAACACTGAACAAAAACAGAAGACTGGACAAAGACAGTAGGTTCCCAGGTACGAGCATTGGTAGATTTACTCCCTTCCAGCTTAGATAATAAACAGCAGTCCAGTTCTGGACAACGTAAAACCTGCATAACAGCCAAAATGGTAGTAAAATATGGAATTAACTTGACATGATGCCATGTCAGAGACCCCAAGGCTGAAATGACCAAACACAGAGCTAGGAAAATAAAACATTCAACATAAATTATTTGCCTGTAACATTTAACTGCTGTGTCCTGTTTGTAGCACAAGGTTCTTTAATAAGTTTAAAATTCTGCCTCTGCTGTTGTCAGTGTTTACTGTTTTTCTAGAAAGAATAGAAATCCCTGATCCCTGTTATTGCTTCTATTTTAATGCAATGTATTTTGAAGGAAGATGTTTTATGATCTCTGTATATATTGTTCCAAGTCTTCACATATTAGTTCTGTTGTGTGTAAATAAATCCATGTTTCTTTTTACCCTATCTTGTCAGAGCAAAGCGTGATAAAGGAGGACAGGAGATAAATTATACAAATATATCAGATTAAACAAATTAGTATCTTTAATATTATTTTCAGGAGATAATACATTCCTAAATACTTATATTTTTACCAAGTCTGCCTAAGACAATTTGTTCTTTATCTAAGTCAACTTCTTTCAAAGTTTTTCCCAAGAAGTATTTTTATCTTATCAGGAAAGAACAGAGTGGGTGCATTAGAAAACCTTTCTCCTCAGAAACCTAACTGCACCCCTGAGCACTGACTATACACTGTCTGTGTAATAGGTCTGCTTCAATTACTTCCCCGTCTTTGGTTCTACTCCCAAATCTATAACTTAACTTGTAAGAGATGGATGGTCAAGCCTTTCTCCTTAAATTCAGGTGGGAAAAGATCATTTTATACTTAAGTACTGGACTGAGCTTATGTCCAAGATGTCACAATAGCAGTGACTGGAGTGTAGCACAGCATGACAACCACTAATGATGACTCTCTAGTTCACTTGAAGAGAGCAGTCTAGTCCTGGAATATGAGCACACAGTGTACCCTGAACAGTCAGAGTACAGTTACTGAAAAGAACCAACTCACCTGTTTTACATTAAAGAAAACAAAGTCAAGACACAGAAGGGTCAAACTGCATGGACATTTCAAACTTAAATCTTTCAACATTTACAGGACTGAACCTCATACTCAAAAGACTAACTGTTAACAATAACTTCTAAATCAGGTGGAGCTGAAGAAAAAAAAAATATCAAAAAGACAGCTATTACCAACTGGTTTCAGATCTAGCAGCCCATCAAGATGAGAAACTTGTTCAAAATGTGTGAATTGAATTCCACAGACCTCATGATAAAAATAATTGTCAGACCTGCTATAGAAACTGCTCAGAGATCAGTGAAACATATTCTAAAGCCTTAAAGCAGTCATATAAACTGTAAAGCTATAACCTGTCTATACATAAAATCTGGCCCATTTACATAACGGCTGAACATAGAAAACTATAGTATTCATTAGTAATCTGAGAGTAATGCTGTGTATATTTTGCTCCACCTAGAAAATAGCTAATAAGTTTCAAAAACAAGATTATATACTGCTTTTTCTTTTTTTGAGTAGGACAACTGGATGATTTAGAGGGACAAAAGTACCCTGACTAGAGGATGCTGCGATGCAAGTTCAATGATTTTGGTCACCATTGGAGGGAGAACATAAGGATCTACATATGGACATAATTTTATGAGAAGAGGATGGAGAAACTTTTCTCCAACACAGTGAAGCAATCATTTTCATATGCCTCAAAGTCTCAGACATACTTCTTTCAGACAAGTAGAAAGACAGATACTTATCTTTTGAAGAAATCTGTGAAACAGTGGTATACTCAAAACATCACAAACATTCAAAGAGGAGTTTGAGTTTAGGTTGATACATATTCATTTGAACTATGCTCATACCTACACTTGATTCTAGCGTTCCAGTATTTTACAAATCTTTACGGAGGTTCCATCAGTTGATTCAGTTTATTTTCACATTTCTGTAATAAACTAGTGTCTCAGTTTCCCCATGTATCAGATTGATTGCCACTTTTGTTGAAGCAAACTCTGCCTTCTAGTACAAAGAAACACAGTTGAAAACAAAAGCTAAAGGGAAAAAAGTCCCTCTTCAAAAAAATGTTCAAATAATGAACCAATTAATTTTTTTTCCAGCATTCATCTATCTTTATTACTGAACAAAAGCATCTCTGGAAATCTGTGTCCTAGCCATGAAGAAAAAATTCTATCTTCATCTATATCCTGTACACTTGTCTCTTCCTTGGTCACCATTACTACTGTAAAATCAAGTTATACCTAATTTTTGGACAAGTGAAGCCTAAATTGCTCTTTTTGACTTCCAGTAGAAATCTAAAAAAATCTAAAAAACCCAAGTAGAATAAAGATATCGATCTTTTGTTTAGATCTGTTTTGTCATATTACTGTCCAGAAGAATTAACTTTTCTATCTTCAAGAAATATAGAGCTCTCTAGTGGCATTTGCAAACAGTGTTTAATTAATCTTCTTTATTTGAGACATTTACAATTACAGCATTATGCTAATCAATTGAATTTCTATTTCAAGAAAAAAAAACAGAACTATTTCCACTATTAAACTATTTGTAAAAACCTACAAGTCAGCAATAAAATGAATAATAGCTGACGTGAAATTGTCAGGGAAAAAAAACATGCTAAAACAATGTATTTTTTTCAGTAAGAGGGTAACAGTTCTTGTGCACTAGGAACAAGAAGTAGATGTTATATATAAGAATTTTAGCAAGGCTTTTGACAATGTTTTTCATGACATCTTACAAGAAAGCTAGGGAAGTGTGACCTAGACAAAATCACGATCAGTTGGCTGTATAATTGACCATAAAAATTGTACTCAACTTGGTAAGCGCTTCGAGTGTTTGTTACACTGAAAATGGGTAGCAAGCACAATTTTTCAGGATCCTTTTTGACCTTGTTCCAAAACTACTCAACGGTGTCACTGAATTACAATGATAATCTGAATAATGGATAGCCAGAGTGCCTGTTAAAGGTGCCTAGACTGCGATACATTCACATCATATATCATACTGCAGCATATACATCATACACAGAGCTGTGTCAGTGAAACCGACAGTGGGTGTCAAAGAAAGTTCTGAGAAGCTGGAGAAACTAAAAGAACTTACGAAGTTTAAACAGAGAGAAACCAAAGTTCTGTGAGCAATGGGGAACAACTGTACAAATGCGCAGACTGGGGAAAGACTGGTCAGACAGAAGCTGTGCAGGAAAAGATAGGGGGATTTTGATGGATGAGAAACAGAATATGACTCAACAACACCATGCTGTTACGGAAAGGGGGACATCATACTGGGATGTATAAAGAATAATTCCAAAGAATTGTTTATTCCTTCTAGTTGATACCAATAAGATTCTCAGTTGGAGTAATTAGGTACAATTTTGAACACTACCCTTAAAATTATGTCAGTCTTACTTTTTAAGTCGTGTTTTGTAGACCTCTGATTGTTTTCATATCTTTCTTTTCCTGTCTCTCCACATTTTTTATTATTCAGTCCATATTAAAAAAAAAAATCACAGAGAGGGGAACCAACATAAAAGAGAAAAGACATAACTTTTACATATTTCCACTGTCAGGAGGACAATTTCAGTAATCAAGTGTTCAACTATTGCATCTATCTGGGATCCTGAAGAGAGAAATAAGCGTTCATACACAATGTAACTGGTCTGAATGTGCTCAGCAAATGCAGTGTTCTGGGGATATTCTGGATTTAGTGCTCTCAGAGTGCTTTTATGGCACTTAAGATTGGGTCTGAAAATGTCAAGTGCACATGCATATGTCCATCTAGTATCTCCTGGAAACAAGACATGCATATCATATCTACTCTGTCAAGTATACAAAGTAAGACCAAAATTTTCTGCAAGCATCAGACAACTTTAGATATTGTGTATAGCACAGTGTATATGTGCTGTGGGTATGCCCAGGATGCTTCAGGCATCTTCATCATTTCCTAGATGTTATCTTCAAATGGAAAGAAAGACTCAAATCAGATGTGACTCCTGACTGTAAAGACAGTTTGTGCATCTCTGCTGTTTCTAAACTGTTTCTATCACATGACTTTTTTATGACTGACTGGTCAAATACCTGCCAGGAGTGACAGGTAGCTCTAAAGCTCAGAGAGGGACAAGATAATCTCTGACAACTCTTCCTGCCTTTTATCCGGTAATTCTATTAAAGTATTTAGATGTATTAACAAATTGAAGCCGAATTAAGCATATTATGTGTTTGTCCTTAAGAGTCTGATCATATGTTTTCACAGGTAGTAATTTGGCTGTGATGACTATTTTCTACGTTCGGCAACACTTAAAAAAAATATACCTGCAAAACAGTTTTTATATCATTACTCTATTCTCCAAACATACACAGTATAAATCTAAAAAGGTTATTTTCTTTTTATCACGCCAACATTTCTAACATTTAAACTTTAAATCTAGTACCTGCTACATAAATGTCAAAACAGAATTGTGTCAGTGGAGTGAAAGGTTGAAGAAGAAATGAATTGGTGGAATGTTAAGTCTTCATGACATTCCTGAGTCCTCACTCATTTCCAAAGGGAATTGTATGCAGCAGTGCACAGTCATTATCACCCAATTTTTAAATACAATTTTAATACATTTTAAGAATAAATTTTAATAAAAATATTTTAATATTCTAATCTAACATAAATACAGGACTCTATTTCTGCAATATTAATAACCTGTTGCCTTCTAAGTGTTTTAAAACCAAGCATAGTCATTGCTTCAACTGATACAAAAGCAGTTGCTGCACACATACATGGCTGTTTTAAGAAAAAAAAAATCTTTTATGCACCAAAAGGCTGAATTGCACAGAATCTATTTCTAAACACAAAGAAAAAGGAAATTAAAATGAACATTAATCCAATCTTTATGTCTTTTTCTGAGTTAACAAAAAAACTTGATTAATTCAAATTGAATTGCTAATTAAGTACTACTTTGTAATGCGTGTGGTGATGCTTAGAAACTAACATGATTATTAGCACAACAATTGCCAACAGAGCAGAACTGAATTTGGGTGTGGGGGGAAATGACTTGGTGAAAAAGCAGCTAAATCATTTTGTGTTTCTTTGTCTTTCAGATAGCTGCAATCCTGTCCTCTTTCTTGTGAGGAAATCGATGGCTGCTGTGAATTACAAGAGTTGCCAGTAGCCTGCAGGGTGGTTACAAAAGTACAGATTCTTAAATCATGATCTCTAACCCTTCCGCCTTTGGTCACAGATCCCTGTGGATGAAGAAAAAGATAAATCCATTCCTGTGGATGAAGAAGACTGGTAACAGTAGCATGGTCTCTATTTACAGGTATTATTACAAAACACTTCACATTTATTTACATTGTGGTCTTTGTGATAGAAGGGGCATAGAAAGAAATCCCAGCATTTCTCAAGACTCATTCATGTTTCTAAATCAATCCAGAAAAGACATAATGCAATCAACTCATAATCATCTAGAGGTAGATTATTGAGGGTTATGTCACAAAGAGAAGCCAGGAAACTCCCATCAGCCAGGCTCTTTAGTTCAGATTTAGTCATTTAGATATAGTCCTGTTTGAAAACAGTTATGCTGCTTCTTTCAGTATTTCTAACCAATAACAAGTTGAACAGATTCTGCAGGAGAGAGGTAGGCAGGCTTCTTAGCATAAGCAGCAGCCAGGCTGCCTGCAAACAGAATAATCAGTGTGTTTTCCAGCAGCAGCATCCTAGTCCACCAGAAGCACAGCACCTTGTTACCTACAGATTAGCCTGGGAGGGCCAGTGCTGACCTGCAGCTAAAATCCAACCTAAACGGAAGATGACTCACCGTGGCCTATATGCCACACCCCCCAGCATGCTGGGTTAGGGGAAGATTTACCCATCCAAGTGTGAAAACAAAAAAAATGCAGAGACCAGCCTGGCTAATAAGAGTTCTTGTGCACTTGAACATTAGGACAAAGCACTCAGCTAAGGGCCACCTAAATGGACCAGGTCAGACCAAGCGCTGTTAATGACTTTTGACACTCTGTTAGCCCTGACTAACCTGGAATGTGGATCCACTCCATAGACCAGACTACACTCAGAAAAAAAATTGGACTTACTTTTCCCATTACCTAAGCATCTTAGTTTCCCCCTTTACTCTGCTTAACTGGTTACTTGATCTGAATATATGGATTTGCATAGATTAATTTAAAAATGAAATGAATATAGTGACATTATTAATACAAAAATTAAAGAACACGGTATTACCTGGTATAGAGAAAAAATGTGACAGAATATGTGTGCCACATGCACGAATCAGCACTACAGAAACTAAGAAAAGGAAGTTGCTCTGATCAGACAGGTAGTCTATCATGTCTGCTCATTTTTAATATATTCTCTGAGAGTAGCAGAAGGTACAAATGGCTCATATTCTGTTACATATTTTTAGCTGACACACTCCAATTATAAAACTTACATTTTTCTCTACCACATTCAAAAGACAGGACAGATCTGAATATTCATCATTCTATATTGTTTTAGGTATATTTATATTTTACATTAAAAATATGGCAATGGAAAAAAAGTTAAAAACACTTCAGGATATATGCTAGATGAAACAATCGTGGATGATGCCCATGTAATGAAACATATATTTCCAAAGTAAGAAAAGTGACTTATTTCACCTTTTTCTAAACAGACCAAACAAATTTTTCAAATCTATATACTTCAAAAAAGAAATCAAAATACTATTTGGCTACACACTCATTTCTTCAAAGGACAACACTAGAAAGATAATTTGTTAGTTAGATCAACTACTGTTTTGAGACTCATATTTGCCTTGAAACACAGAAAACTCAGGTTTGCCACTAGTCTGTTCAGTGACCTTACACAAAATACCTTTTTCCTCTCCACCTCTTCCTACCCTGAGCATGAAAACGTAATATTGATCACCTTGAAATGAGAGGTACAATGTGATAGAAAATTATTGCCATTATGACTACTTGTTGGGTCCTTTCTATCCTGTATAATGTCAGCAACCTTAACCTTTCAGAGCTGAACACACTAACTTTATTAAAGACCTGTCACCCATACATCTGCTTCTGTTCTGACATAAACAACAATTTCTATGGAAAACAACAAAAAATACAAATTTATGTGGGAATATGATAATGATTCTTTTTACTAGGATTATTTTCAAGCACGGATTTTATGCTATACTTATCACACAAGATAACTATACTTCAACATCATCTATTGACATGCCTTTCAATTGCCTACTTACCTGCTTACAAACTAGTCTTACAATACTTATAAAACAGATTCCACTCTGGTTCCAAAAGATCTCTGTTGCTTAGTTCCATAAAGCAGGCAAGAGAGTACAGTCCTTATTTCAGAAACATTCACAATATGACACAACTGGGATGAAAAAGGAGGCCATAAGTACATTTCAGTAGAAAAAACAAAGTATAAGATAGTTGGCTTCAACAAAACAGTGAACTACATGGCAGAAACACCGAATTCTCTGACATCATAGAAAAATGACAAATTACTTGGCTGTGGAATAGCTGGGGCCTTGACTAAGATGAATTAGGCTGTCTATACCTCACAGAGTTTTTATTTCAGGAGCAGCTGCTTGAAATTCTTCCTAGCACTTTTAGTCAGAATATTCCCTATTTTTTCAAAAGACAAACTTTTCAGGAAAAATTATTCTCTTCGTTAGAAATTCTCCAACTTCATAAAATTTTCCAAAGTACCGGGAAGAAAGAAACAACATGGCTCCTTCTGTTTCTAAGCTCTGCAGCACTCCCCTGAAATTTGGAAGATCCTAGCCTGTTTATTCTATCTTATTTACAGCAAGGACACACAGTTAGGTCTCCCACTTCTCAGTGCTAAGCTATATTCCCCTCTGGTTCTTCAGTGTTCTGGATCTTTGTCAGAATCTTATGTTCCCTTAATATATAAAATATCTACTGGAGTGGAACTAGAACTACAGTATTTCTTCCTCAAGAAGATTAGCCATTATCACCCAAAATACAGAGGCATTTTTCTTTTCTTTTTGTAGATAGGTGTATTTTCAAAGTATTTATACAAAACAGAAGTACTCTAACCTTCTATGAAAAACTATCAGTTCTATCATATCTTACAAATGTCTGGATAGGGGACTCTTCTTTAAAGACAAGATAACTGCATGTAAATCCCAAGTATAGCATCTTTCCATTTATAGCACATTTTTTTGCAAATTTCATCACAGTTATGCAAGAGAATGATTATATCAAGATATGAAAAAATAATGAAATACAACAAACTTCCAAATGCGTAGGGTAAGAACATTTTTTAAAAAATGGAAAAAAATTGCTTGTACTGTTTTAAGTTAAAAATTCTATTCTGTATCTTTCTTGCATCCCAATACCTCTTACATTTCAAAAAATAGTGGTTTGTTAAAAGTCTTCTGGAAGTTTTTGGCATTCTTCTCCTTGAAAAAAAAGGGTATAATAAAAATAATGATCTTAGACTGATAGGTCAAAAAACTATTGAAAAAAAATATTAACAATTTCTACAAGTGTTACATTTAGCCAGGAACATAAAGACCAAAGTTTGGGACCAAATTGTGTTCCTGAAAACCTTTTTCCTACACAGAATTTCTTCAGTGCAAACTACTGAACTCTGACAAAA
Organism: Manacus vitellinus; assembly: GCF_001715985.3. Lineage (NCBI taxonomy): Eukaryota > Metazoa > Chordata > Aves > Passeriformes > Pipridae > Manacus > Manacus vitellinus. The sequence continues at coordinate 16,070,339 of NW_021940535.1, read as the reverse complement.
GGAATCTAATAGATTCAACTTCTGAACAGACAAGAGTGGTTGTGTAAATTATAACTTTGCTTTGCAATTACCATAACAATAATTTTCACAGTGCGCTTTTGCTACACAGAAACATTATCCTTGTATTTTCTAAATAAATTCTCTGAGATCATATACAAGTTTGGTTCATTATGTAAAATACTGATGTCCTTCATGAAGGGTGCTTAAAACACAGCCTGAAGCAAATGGAAGAACTGCAAGAAGTATTTCTGCAGAACTGTATCAGGCAGTTAGAAAACATGAGCAAATACCTTATCAGCATCAAGGGTTTGTATTTAGCAATCTGTATTTAAAAATTATATTTGTGTAAGTTCCATTTTCTAGGTGTCATTGTTTATGAATCATACACAAGATTATCAATTCGTTCCACCCTAACCAGGTGTATATTCTCCTATTCACAAATCATTCTCAAGGCTGCAATAATAATTAAATGTTATCAGATATTATCAAAACTGCAAGAACCTCCATAACAATGCCATTTTCCAACATGGAATGATACTGGTTTTTGAGATACTGTCACTTTTCCTGCATAAGCATGTGCAAAAAAAAATATTAATGAATACCTTGTTAAAAATAAATTAAAGAGCCCGCACAGAAAAATGTTACAAGAGGATTCATTTTGATTTATTTTCTGCTTTGTTATTTTCTCAGATATGGCAAACAATGATAAGAAAAAATAAAGTCTAATACACGTACTTACTTGTGATAAAATGGAAAGCTGATGGTGATAGGTTACTGCATTTCGATTAGCCTCCATGAAGAACTGCTGGGTTTGTCTCCTCTCCTGATCCAGTTTCTTCTCCAACATGAGATGAGAGGTGGATAGAACATCCAGGTATTTCATCATAACATCAGACAGCAGTGAGCTGACCTCCACTATGTCTGGACGTGCCTCTGCATCAGGAGTCAAGCAGCTACAGAAATAATATTCTCTATTTACTTATTTCTAAAAAAAAACCCAAACATTTTTCACCACTGTATTTCTCCACTGGTATTTATGGAGTCCTGCAGGCCAGCACTCTGTTCATTCTGCATGGGACAGTTTGATGCTGTGCAGCCTCGTTGAAATACCACAGCACAGCCCCTGGTATCAGCTGGAACAATTATCCTTGGCACCAATCCAGACAAAACTGCAACTAGGGGCTGCAGTTGTGCACCCCCAGACACACTAGGGAGTGCCCAGGGCCTATTCGTGGGACTGGGAGAGACATTGCCTCCCTTGTGGCGACTGTGCTCTAGTCAAGGAGCTGCACCACTGAACAAAGCATCTGTGAAGGAGAGGAGTGTGTTGTCAGAAGGATTTACAGGAGAATGTCACGATTTTCACAGAGACTTTGCAGAGACAAACAACGCTCTCAAAACAATGCAAAGAAGGAGGAAAATCTAGAGCTTACCCTCAAAGAATCAGTGGATGGAGGCTCCCAAGAGGAGCTAGATTGGAGACTTGTGACTTCTGCCAAGAGAAGGAAGGCTTTTCCTCTAACTACAGATATATAATTACAGAATAGGTATAGTGACCTACCAAAAGGTGAGGAAGAATAAGACCTAATGGAGGACACATCAGAGCCAGGTGAGTCTGAATCAAGAGTTCACATCACAAATAAGATGCAGTAGCTGACAGTCATTTGAGGCTGAGGAACAGAGGCATCCATCTACTTGATCTGATTTGGTGCCTGTGATGTCTGTTGCTTGGACTCAGGACATTGTGGAGATACTACTGATTCATCCTGACCCTTGGGCTATTACTTCTTGCTGTTCATTCATATGGGCACAAATAACACTATCAGGGTCAACTCCGAACACACTGAAAGTAACTACAGTGCACTGGGATCAAGTGTGAAGGACACTGAACAGAGATGGTGATCTCCTTAATTCTATCAGTGAGGAGGAAAGGCTCAGGTCAGGGTGGGTGCAACCTGACTGTGTATAGTCAAAAGCTTATGAGTGAGGATCAGAGGAACAGACCAACATGGGTGACATTGTGGTAGACACCTGCTATAAACCACATAAAACCAAAGAGGAAGTCAATGAAGCCTTTGTTGGACAGATGGAGGAAGCTTTGTGATGGTAAACACTCATACTCATTGGGGCCTATTAACCACCCTAATATCTGTTGATGGGATGGTTGACTGCAGCAATCAGGAGACTTCTGGAATCTGCTGATGACAATTTCTTGGTGAAGCTGATTCAGAAGCTAACTAGCAAAGGCACTCTGCCAGATCTGCTGCTTACAGACAAGGAAGAACCAGACAAGGATGAACCAGACAAGGATGTGAAGATTAAGGACAGCCTTGGCTACAGCAGCCATCAGACTGTGGAGTTCAAAATCCCAAGAGAAGTGAGAGAGATCGTATTGTTACAACAAAGGACTTCAGGACTAGACGACTTCCAGGGGCCCCTTCCAATCTAAATTACTTTACAGTTCTATGGTTCTTGTTTCAGGCACCCTAGGTAGCTGTTTAGTGACTGAAATAATATACTATTAGATCTATTTTTAAATCCCCAGAATATTTTGTATGCAATGTAGGACAGAAAAGCTGATAGGGACAGTTCTGCATGCACTACAAAACTCTTAAATCTTAACTCCAGTGAACCTGATAATTTACTACAATTTCCCTACAGAGTACTATTGACCTGCTAACACACATAACCCAACACTCTTCTTTAAAGAAAGTCACAGAATGGTTTATTATTCCTAAAACAGTTCTAAGTAAAACACAACTGCCACGTGAAGTAGCAGTTCTGAAAATATTTTACAATACTTGAACTCCTTGATTTTAATCTTTTTTGTTTAAATACTCTCAAATACATTAATTTAAATAATTTCCATAACTTTTAAAATCTGTTTTACTTGAAATTTTATATTTCTTTTGAAGAGGTGCAAGTTTTTCACCCTTAAGAAATATTCTTGTTTGGGATTTTTTAATTTTTTCTTTTTAGTCCACTGAAATTGGTCAAAATTTCCCAGAACAATGTGAGCTATAAAACATTTCTCATGAGTTCTATTTCCATTTCCCATGCATCTAGAAATGATTTATGACTAAACACCAACTAGATTGATGTTCAGCTCTGAAAAACTTCGGTGATTATGATTCCAGAACTTTCTTTTGTAGTTTAATCCAATAAAACTGTATTTTAATAACAATACCGAAGAAGAAGAATAACGCTAAATGCAAATTTACAGTTACAACATTAAGCTTTCAATGTTTTTTCTAATCATGATCAAGAAATTATTTTTCTATTTATGACATTCATCTTTGAATATGTATTGTGTTTCAGTCATTCAAAAATAGCTCCTTTTCTGTTAATTTTTCCTCACATATATTATAACTAAAATCTCATTATTACTGCTTTTCTTTAATGTTCCTTATTCTTTCTAAATATCTCACAACCTAAACAAAGCCTTAATTTAAGAATTAACCCATAGTAAGAGATAATATTAAAAATAAAACAAATAAAAACAAACAACACTTTATGCTTCTCATGCTATTAAAATATGTAGAGAAATCATTAGGTAATGTAAAAATTTTAATATTTTCATTAAAATTAATTTCCAAATCTCCTAAACATAAATTTTAGCACTATTAGCACCTATACTCGCCATTGTTGTCCTTCATTCTCAGGGTCTTTAAATAATAGAAACCTTTTTGTACAATAAAACATAGTATAAAACCCTTAGTCTTTATACAGTACAGTGCTTTTTTAGAGATGGAATTGCATATCTGAGAAAGTGTAAGCATTTTTGTGCTAAGTGGGGCTTTTTCTACAATGGAAAAATCAAGGGAGCTAGATCTCCACTTCACTCTGTGCTTTGCTTTACACATGACATTATCACCAGAAAGATGTAAACATAGCTAAGAGAAATATGTGATGAGTGAGTAGAACAAATACAGTCTCATTTTTTCCTCCATTACTGCATTCTCTCTGCTTTGTTATCTCTGCTATCATGCTAACAGGATTATAAGGCAGTGGAAAACATATTTCCATCAGTCAAATAAACAGAAAAACTATGAATGTGATCACACAGTGATCTATAAATAATACTGTAACAGGGTTACTTCCTTGACCATAATCTGTATTTGAATATTACTCAAAATGCTGTATTTTCATGGGGGAAAAAAATTGATGTGTAGGGAATTAACTACAGTGTTGATATTGTTAAATTTAAAAATTTAAAGAGTATACTGGCTAAATGAATGTGTTGACTATACCGGTATGTTTTCCTGTTGCATGTGTGCAGCTGTATTGTAGATGTTATTATTGAGGTAAGGAGATACCTCTGTTTTTCCTTAAATCTAAAGATATTTCCTTTTCAGAGACAAATACTGGCAGTTGCTTAAGTCTGCAAACTGTCACATTATCTCTGCTGGAAGCACAGAAAACAAAAACATCTTTTCAGAAGGATGTCGAAATAAAATGAGATGAGTAATTACCTCTTAATGGTAAATGATACTTTTTCAGAGTACAGTCCTTCTTGCACAGGTTCATACATAGCCCCTACTATCTGAAAAATAAATAATCTAGAGTTTGTTGAAGAAAAACACTCCATTATTTATTTCAAGATCCCGTATGATAAACATTGTTTCTTTATTGATGGGCATGACATCAGCAGCTCTAACTTGCAAAACAACTTAAACACATCTTCTAATGCAGAATATCACTTCCAATTGGGTATCCACATTAATGTATATAATCACTGCAGACTAAAGTGCTACAATATCAAAATCAAGGAAACAACAAACACAAACCCCCAATTATTTATTTTAATTTATGAAATCTTCCGAAGATGTAGATACACAACGCTGTAGAAAATCCAATATTATTACATCAAGCAATTTTATATATCTGAAGCTCCTATCACTAAATGCAATGAGTAAAATATGCTAGTCTGAGAGGTAATAAGAGATTAATATTTACAAGCAATTTTTGCAATTAGAATGGCAAGATACCAACTCACACAATGATAAACACTTGTGCTCATTCACACACTAGAACTGAGAGCAGTTTGTGCATCTATAACCTTAAACAAATTCCCACGGATCATGGGAACACATGCAGAAATAACTGGTACATTGATCTCGCAAATCTGAATACCTTAGTAGCCAAGGAGAGCATATTGGTGCTGTAAAATGGTGGGTTCAGAGTTGCCATCTGATAAAGGATGCATCCTGCAGCCCAGACATCAGCCTTTTCTCCATACGGTTCACTCTTTTCAACTTCAGGACTAAGTAGAAAGCAATGCAAGTCACAAGCATTGAATGAATTCACCTAGAAGTAGGCTTATTTTCTAAAAAACCCCACCCAATATTTAGTTAGTCACTACAACATAATTTCAGAGCACACACAATTACATTCAAAAGGCTGCATTTATTTCCTTTATCAGCCAAATTCTTTAAGAGGAAGCACAATTAATAGCTTTTCGACCTCTACTGAAGTTCTTCTCATAACACTAGTGGGTTTTATGTTGTTCACTTGTCCTTTCCACTCATTTTATGTCTTTGGACTTAATGGATACAAGTGAACTACAGCATTTAGAACTTGTTTACAGTATGGCATTTCAATAAAATGGACTAGAGAATAAATAAGTATATCACATCGTCTTGTAATTCAGATATCAGAAAGATTTAAATTCAACTCCCATATTTAGAATGCTAATGGATACAGGTTTGCTATTAATGTAAGTCAATAAACTTTACTCATTGTATCATTTTCATCCTCTTAAAACTACTGTAATGCATTTGTGTGAGGATGCAGCGTGGACACTCAGCAGCCAGCCAGATGACAATACAAAAAAATATTGTAAAGATCCATTTAAAGCAAATGGAAGAAGGCAGCAATTTCAGACTCCACTTCCCTTTTCTAATTTCTTCAGTACTTTTCATGAACTTGGATGATAATAATTTATATTAGTAGGTATATTCTGATGTTGGAGGTCAAGTCTTAGCAGTAAGAGTCATATCACAGGATGTGGTTTGAGGGTTTTTTGCACTTATTTTTTTCTCTCTGTAATCATTCAGAGATACAAAAACTACTTGACTTCTTTCATCTGAAAATCAACTTGAAAACCTACTTCTTTACGTTACCCCCTTCAGCTTAGAATTTGGAACCACTATATCAACTTCATAATTATACTACTGATATCTTTGGTAAAATGCCTTATTTTGGACCTGAGAGGTACTGTGTAAATTCAGTTAATGATGCTAGAAGATGTCCTGCTGCTATGTATAAAATGCAGAAAACAGATTTTTAAAATAAATGGGATGAAGTCCCAAGATAAATTATGATAAGATAAATTAAATTCATTTAACAGAATAGAAAGGCAGAACAGAGGTCACAGTGCAGGAAGGTGAGAGAAACTAACAGGTCACACACTTCTGATAAAATTGATCAAGTGAGATACAGATTCCTGAGGGAAACCTAATTAGCAATTTTTCTTGAATCTTCTGCTGCTGTTACATAACAATAGAGTGGAATACGGGATATTGAATATGGTGTTAGAACAAAATAGCATTTCTGCAATCACACTGTCTGTGATGGTCTGTGACAGTAACTCACGACTTTGTGGAAATTTCATTTTTATGTATTAGAAGTGTCTATTAGAGTAAACATCAGTATAGCAACTTAGATAGATGGTGAGCTCAGTAAGGCAAAGTCCCTGTCTTTGTAAAGTTCTAAGCATGCTCCTATCCAGAAAAATAAATCTGACTTGAATTCCAGTCTTTCATTCTAGTGATAATTTTCATGCATAGAGATCAAGTTAAAAATTACTATTTTTAAAGGACTAAATTATATTAAAATACCAAATTGAGATTATTCAAGCCAAATCTATGTAACTATGCAAAATGCTGCACAATGCATAGCACTCACAGGAAGAGTAAGTTGAATACAATCATGAGAGAAACAGAAGCACCCATTAGCTGGCCTGCAGAATCTTGTGTTTGTGAACAGCAGAGAAGAACCTCGCTTGATGTCCAGAGCAAACAGACTTGAAAAAAATAATGCTATGATTTGGAAATCACAGAAAGAATATAGTGCTGACAAAGTTGTAGTTTTAGCATGGTTTCACACAGATGCACAATAGCTGGAAGTTAATGAAGTAATTTGTTCTGTTTATTCATGCTGAAAGATTTCGTGTTCTAAATGCACATCTAACGCCTTTTTCTTTTCCCTTTTTTTAATCAAAAGGAGGACTTGCAGCAGAGTACTATTTGATCTCTTCTTCCAGAACAAATGTCTTAGTCAGAAGTCTCTGATATTTAGAGCATTAGGATGACCAACACCATAAAAAATACTGTCTCATGCTTAAGAAATACTTTAAATTAGCTAAGTAATATTTTTTTAAGGTGACCATGAAAGTTTTAGAGCAAATATAAAATCCCATACTTATATGATGCTATACTTCTATGGTTAATTCATACTGTAATTTAGATTTTTTAAATAGGATTTTCAAATATTATTTATTTGCTTTTAAGAGATGTTGTGAAATCCCTCACCATGCTCTCCAGGCTTGCCTCACCATCTGCTAGTTATAAATGTGGGTGGGGTACAGTACTTGTTGACTAGCAAAACAGTTCTGCAGCCAGTTGCATCTTTTGGATCCACGCTGTTGAGGGATGCCAAGCAGAGAAAGTACCCACTTCTGTTCCTATACACTGACACCCACAAACAGGAGGGTGGTGGGAGTACATATGGTTTGCCTGATTCAGTTGACAACTGTGTATAAACTGTCACTGTCTGGTCAAGACCAGAAAGAATGAGTAGAACCAGTCTTACTCACAAACACTGAAAATTTAAGGGCATAGTGGTGGTATGACCTTTTCTCGGTTTATTTGTAAAGGCAGGATTCCTCTTTAATTCTTAGATTTAGAGATCTCAATTGGCTGAAAAAGAACAATGGTACTAATTAAATTTTTAGCAAACAGATGTCTGCATCAGTTTCAAATGTATTCAGTGTCAAAACAGAACACAGAACAGGGGGGAACTCTAGTTGATAAAGAATGACATTTCCATTGCTTCAAGGGCTGCTTTTACTGCCACAAAGCAGCAGTATTGATGCCATGCTCTCTGATATCCACAGTTATTAAAAGTGGTGACAGATACTTATCTAATTAGTAATTTAATTCTTGCAGCTAACATATTCAAGATAATCACTGCAGTTTTCATCTAAGTTTACAAATAACTGGTCATTTCCAAATTACATATTCAAGCTGAAAAAGCTTACTCCAGGAACATTATGTTAACTATAAGGGGGTCCTTTACTAAAAAAATGTCCGCAGCAAAAATTCTTCTAAATGAAAGACACAAAATTATATCTACAGAATAAGTGTCCTAATTCTCAGCATCTAACACACAATTTTATAATTGTTTCTCAGAAAGTTCACTCTTGTTCAATATACAAGCATTGTTTTTATTCTTAATAACAAAGTCTTCTATGCCAAAAGCCTTAAAATGAGCCATTGCTTAATCCAAAGAGTTACTTTTTTTTTCTTTTGAACTACTTCTACAAAATTTTAAGCAGCTACTTTAAATACAGAAGATAGCTTTCCGTACTACCCTACATTTTTAATTAGGATTTTAAAAAAATTATAATAACCAAATGTTTTCAGTATTTGTGTTACTTGTAAGATATCAAACACATTTAACTAAATCATCTCTACATGGCCTTGGAGATATTTTTGCAATCAAGTTTTCATTTATAAGTTTGCTTACCGATGTTATTTTGTCATGGTTTTTCTTTAAGAATACTTTTAAATTAAAACTGAATCTGCTATATTTGCACTAACACACAGCTATATGATAGAGGACTATCCTCACTCAATTAGCTCACATTCACATCAGTTATTAGTAGACAGAAGTTTCAAAATGAAGAAAGAAATCCTGAATTTGGAGAGGGAAGAAAAGAGGAGATGGGGGAATGAAGCATTAATTTCCTAGAGTTTCTAAAACTTATAAAAAATGTTGTCAATACTATCAGGCTGACTTTATATGGGGCAAAACCAGTGAAGATTTCCCACTCTGCACAGAACTTCAATAAGCCACTTGTGAGTTATCTTAGTACAGTGTTCACTGGTGCTTCCAACAGGTGTAAGAACATGCTGGTATATGGCATTCTATAAAGTATGAGGACTATTTTCAAATAAGACATGGTTTCAACTAGACAGTTATGAAACCAGTGTGAAAAAAACTACATTTACTCTATAATCAGTTCTCTGAGTCACAGAAAGAAGGGGAAAAAACTACAAGGAAAAAAAAAAATAGCTGCTCACCATCAGCATCATCCCAAAAGAGAAAAAAAAATAGAAACCCAGTTGCTCCTTGTCACAGTTTTTCTCTGGCTAGTTTGCTGTAAGCTACAGATACACGTTCAATATTATAGCTTCAATAATTACCAGTAAAAACAATGGAAGAAGAAACAAGAGCCACAAAACTGACAATTTGAATAAAGAGCTCCTGAGAACACTGCTGTTAGCTATTTGCATTTCTCACCTACATGAAGAATTCAACACAAGCCTTTTGGGAATATTCTGTCTATCCCTTGAGTGATGAAGTAGGAAAAGGATTTTCAATTGCTAGTCAAAAATTTTACTTTCACACTTTTCTATTTTGAATGTAAGGCCAAGTAAGTCTATAATAATTTAGTATGTTGCCTTCTAACTTGCTACCATTTTTTCCTCATTACAAATTACGTTACATATTTTTTTATATATATATATATATAAAATTTTCTTCACAAAAGACATCTTTTCAAGCATTCTAAACTTCTACTGACATTTAGAGAAAAATTCATCATTTCCATCATTTTTTAAAATGTACAGGAAGAAATTTACTACCTTCAGATGGCAATTTTACAGTGTCATAAATCCTCTTGCCATCAGGTGGGGAATGTAATTTTGAGAAGGGTGAAGTCAGCTAAGAGAGGCCACTTTCATGTGTAAGCTCTCTCATCAGTGTAATCTCAATATTTTTATTTTCTAGTCCAAGCATTGCCTGTCTCTGCCCAGAAAGTTCCTCTATATTCATATAATTTAGTCTATAGAGAGGCAAAACTAATCCACATTCAGTGACAGGCCACTAACAGTTGTAGGATACAGCTGACTATATAATGCCTGCCTTGTGTTTTTCTTAATGTTTTTCAAAAAAACCTAAACACTAGTTTGATGTGGAAGAACACTCTTCACTGCAACTAGTAATAAATTTGTGTAAAGTGTCTCAATCTAAAACATCAATAATCACTGAAAAATGTTCAAAACCAAGATCCTAGCAATAAACCACTGTAAATCTCAGCTACACTGCTGTTGATCAACAATTTAGGGAACTCACTAACTCACTGCTTTCTTTCAGCACAAATTCAGTACCTCTCTCTCTGAAGCAGAACCACATGTTTTATAATTTACTTTTTGGGTTTTTCATCTCACACTTTTGAAAACAAAGATATGGACATCCAGTTAACCTTCGACAACTGATTTGTATTTCTTTGCATCTACAAACCTTCAAGTTTTGATGTGTGCTAACTTTATATACTATTGCTTAGAGATGTCAAATATATTAACTTTGAAAAATAATTTATGATCTTGCAGTATAAGACGACATTGTTCCAGAACACATGAAAAACTGCCATCAACTCACTTCTAGTTCACCCAGATCACGTATTAATATAAATCAAATGACATTTTTTAAAAAGTTCATTCCATTGTTCTTTACTCCTATTGCTTTGTTAAACAAAAACCTTCTTCATACCTAAGTCATTAAATATCCAAGGCAGAAGCATGTTCAGAGCACCAAATCCTCTTACAAATTCTTAAGTGCAAAGAGTCACTCATACCTACTTTTTTCCCCATCAAAAACTTAAAGTGCACATGAAACTGTGAAGACCAGGACAGCCCCACATGTGGTAAGTTGTTTAGGCTGTATATTTGAAAAATATTGACAGTCAAATGGTGTCTTGCTCCTGCTGTTCCCACTCACTCTTTTCCACCACTGTCTGCTCTCCTGTTCCAGCACAAGTACCTCTACAGCTGTATTATACATCAGACCAAAGACCCAAACTATTTTTTAGCCAGCTCAGTTCTCTAATCTAGTTTATCATTACGTTTACGCAAATGCTTGTGTTTGCACAGGAGTACAGCTGTTGCAGTTTGGTTTTTTTTTTCACAATTGGATTTTTTCCCTTTAATCATTTCATTGACACAGTTTATATCACAGAAAATGTATAAAAAACTTCTGCATATTTCTTACTAGTTCTTCTTTCTGAGAACAAAGGCTATATAAAAACCTGCTGAAAAGAGCAGAAGAATCTCATTGTGAGGACTTCTGTTTTCATACTCAGAAGTAGAAGACCTGCAAGTTACATTCAACTACTACATGTTCTCCATCTTTGAACTCCTCACTTTTTTATCATGTGCAGACCATTATACTTCCACTGCTTTTACACCTATGAACTTTTAGTGCTAGAGAAAACAAGTGCTAACTTCAGCGCTTTCTGAATTTCATAGAGCAATGCACTTCATTGCACAAGTGTCTTCTTAAAAAGTATCTTTAAAGCTGAAGGATGTATTTCATGGATGTTCATTGAGACATCAAAGTTTCCCAAGAAATCCATATCTAAATGTTCTCATGATTGAATACATGGAAAACAACATCTTCCAAAAATTCCTAGATATGGCCGTACTTGCTGGGACACCACCAGGCAATTTCAAAGTCTCTGGCATAAGTATCAATGGCTGCAGTAGAACAAAAGTAGTTGCCAAGAATTCTTGTAATGTAAAATGTCATATGTACTTGAAAGCACGGAAGACATCAATATGACAACTTCCTTTGAATGTAGTTATACCAGAAACAGTTTGCTAACTGGATAAAACAATCCATGCTTAATTTGACATTGTTGAACAATGAATTAAACAAACAAACAAACAAAAAAAGTATGACAGTGTCTGTTTAATGCTATCTAAACTGAATTAAAATCTCTACAAGTATGAACATTCATTGATTTCTCATAACTGTGTGTGTGTGTCTGCATGTTTATGTATGTCTCAATATATATGCGCATACCTATATATCACAGAAAAACAGAATCACAGAATAAGCTGAGTTGGAAGGGACCTACAAGGGTCATCAAGTCCAAATCCTGGCCCTGCACAGGACCATTCCCAATAGTCATGCCACGTGCCCAAGAGTATCATCCAAATGCTTCTTGAACTCTGTCAGGCTTGGGGCTGTGATCATTTTCCTGGGGAGCCTGTTCCAGTGCCCAACCACCCTGTGGGGGAAGAACCTTTTCCTAATATCCAACCTAAACCTCTCTTGACACAACTTCAGGCCATTCTTTTGGGTTCTGTCACTGGTAACCACAGAAAAGAGATCAGTGTCTACCCCTCCTCTTTCACCCACGAGGAAGTTGTAAACTGCAATGAGGTCTCCCCTCAGTCTCCTCTTCTCCAGGCTGAACAGATCAAGTGACCTCAGTTGCTCTTCATACGGCTTCCCCTCAAGGCCCTTCACCATCTTCACTGTCCTCCTTTGCACATTCTCTAATAGCTTAGTATCTTTCTTATATTGTGGTGTCCAAAACTGCACACAATATTCAAGGTGAGGCTGCACCTGCAGAGCAGGACAATCCCCTCCCTCAACTGGCTGGCGATGCTTTGCCTGATGCCCCCCAGGACATGGTTGGCCCTCCTGGCTGTCAGGGCACTGCTGACTCATAGTCAACTTGCCATTGACCAGGACCCCCAGGTCCCTTTCCTTGGCACTGCTTTCCAGCACCTCATTCCCCAGTCTGTACAAACACCCAGGTTGCCCCATCCCATGTGCAGAATCCGGCACTTTCCCTTGTTGAACTTCATATGGTTGGTGATTGCCCAGTCCTCTAATTTGTCAAGGTCTCTCTGCAGGGCCTCCCTGCCTTTGAGGGAGTCAACAGCTCCTCTCAGTTTTGTGTCATCTGCAAACTTGCTTAGTATCCTTTCCAGTCCTGCATCCAAGTCATTTATGAAGATGTTGAAGAGCACAGGGCCCAAGATGGAGCCCTGTGGAACCCCACTAGGGACAGGTCACCAGTCTGATGTTACCCCATTCACTATTACCCTCTGTGCTCGACCCGTGAGCCAACTGCTCACCCACCACATAATGTGGTTATCCAGCTGTCCTGGACATTTTGCCCAGAAGGATCCTGTGAGAGACAGTATCGAAAGCTTTACTGAAATCCAAAAAGATTACATCAACTGGCTTCCCTTGATCAGCTAGCTGGGTTACCTTGTCATAAAAGGAAATTGGGTTTGATAAGCAGGACTTTCCTCTCCTGAAGCCGTGCCGGCTGTGACCAATGACTGTGTTATGTGTGTATATGTATATCCATACTCCTACTCAAAGATATATTTTGGGTGTCTAGAATTTTCCAGCCAGAATGTTTCATTGCAAAACAAAGCAATTTGGGAGCACTCAGCGTACAGTACTATTGAGTTACATTGTCTACAAAAACTGGGAGAACTCTCAGCATAATGCAAGATTCCAGGTATCAACAGGTATCCTTTATGTTGACCACACATCTATTTGCAATGTTTTTTCCCATCATCACAATAGAGCGTCTAGGCATATTGGGAAAATATCTCATAAAGATACAAATCTCATAAAGATACAATATATCATAAAGATACAATTCAGTTGGAATCTGGCCTTCTCGTCTACCTGCTGTATTTGTCAATCTGCAGAAAAGACTTGCTGGGAGTCAGTGTTTAAAATTGCTCGGTCTTCACTTTTTTAATAATTTTTTTCAAGGACAATTTAAAAAGCCTTGTAGGTTCTATTAGAAAATGTGATCTGAAGATCAAGCTGCTTCTTTCTTCAGTTGTCTTACTATTACCGAAGAATGTAATGAAGTATCACCTTTCACACTGTAATAAAAATACAGCTATCTAACTAAACTCTGTGCCCAGCTGTTTCATCTTTTTTATGCTTCTGAATTTTCAAGATTATCATATGCATCTGTGAGTAAGCTATAAGGACAAATCAAAGTATCATTAATACATAATTTAGTGTTCCATTATTACATACAGTTCCTCTGGGAGGCTTAAAACAGAAAAACACAATACAGTTCTAATTTACACCATTATTCCTTCAGACATATTGTGGATCAAAGTCTGAAACAACAAGAGGAACTATAAGCCAGATTCCGAAACTTACAAAATAAAATTTCCTTTCAGTGTGATTTGTTATTTATATTATTAAAATCAAGCATCACTGTACAGTCCATACATCTGTTCTTATTTATACAAAAATATCTAGCAAATTGTCAAGCTGTCAGTTTAAAAAGAAATGTTGTAGACAAATTGTATCTGTAAGTTGTGGCAAAGTGTTATCCATATACATAAAAAACCTGAAACACTCATATTCTAAAAAGGTACTGCTAACATACATCTGACAGGTACTTCTAAGACTTAATATCCAAATTTCATGTAAAATGGTTAAGGAACTGCCTTAAGTCTGTAACTCTATAAACTGCTCAAGAAAATATTTTTTTCCTTTTATCTGTGGAACAGAAATCTGAACATTTAAAAAATGGCAAAGGATTTTTCTAAATGAGATATATGCCTTTAGGAATGAACTTCAGTCAGTGCCTTTGTCCAGCTAACCAAGCTTATAAAGAAAGGGCATAAGTCTTTATATTTTAAAGGGAGATACGGAAAAGTAGGCATCTGCAAAAAGATCTACAAACAGTAGCAAATCCAATACTACAACAACTCTAAAATAAACCTCAATCTTTAATAACTGATTTCATATAAGGTGTCAATTTCACCTAACTTTAAACTCCTCTAAGTTAGATTTATGCTCAGATCCCTGTGTAGCAAATGAAGAGAGATAGGCACATCAGGTGGTTGATTCATCTCATCCTAAAATAACTGTTTAAGATAGATGAGATGAAATTCATTATTGAAGTGCCTATTTTTTCCATTACTTTCAGTAATCATATACCTTCTTGACTGGAATAAGACGCCCAGCTTTTAAATTGCTACATATCAGCAAGGTGAATCCCAGTCACACAGAGACTTGCTTCTAACAGTAACTTCTGTTTCACAGTAAGGTATGAATTAGATGACTTTGCAAGTATTTGGATTTGCTGGGACCTAATATACAAAATAATTAACTAATAACAATTTTTCTGTCTAGCAATCACATTCAGTATAGATTAAATGGAAAAAAAAGGAAAAAAGAACCCACCAAAAAAAACAGAAAGAAAGTAGGTAGCAGAGAGATGAAAATTTTACCTGAATAAAACAGTAACTTTATTCTCTTCTTTTACATAGAATTTAAAATTCCCAAATCTAAATAAAGGCCATTGATCCAAATGCCCCCCAAAACCATTATGGAAGTTAATAGATGACATATGCACACAGACTCATAACATAATAATCTAGATATAAATTTTTTTTATATATTAAAATGTATTATTTGATAGACCACTTACAAACATCAGGTGAAAAAGTAAGGCTACATGGAAAACTGAGCAAAGACTAAAGAGAAGGTAGGATAAGGTTTGAGATAGAGGTTTGAAATCTGGCTACCATGAAAAAGCAAGTAAGTGAACAAAGGTCACACCAGAAGCTAAAGCCCAAAACACAAACAAACAGAGCAAACAGTTTTAACTAACCATCAAAGACAGCAAACAGTCTATTAAGGAAGCATCAAAGACAGCAAAATGACATATAATGGCACTAGAATTTGAAACAGCACATCATATACTGAGCAACAAAGTAAAGCAGAACAAGAAATAGTAAGATTTAGAAACAGTAAGGTTTTGCCAAGGTATCAATAGAGCTGACATCTAAGATAGAAGAGAATGGGAAAAGCAGAAATAAACTCACTGAAAGTATTTTAAGTCCTGTAGTTCAGATGTCATAGGAGCATAGTTTATCTAAATGTAGCTCAATTAACAATACTTAAAAGAAAAAGGAAAGAAGAATTCTAGCAAGTAAATACCAGTAACATTGGACTAAAAGACATTTACAAGCTCATAAATTAGTTCGATGAAATGACTAATCTTATTCTAATAAAAAGTGTTCATCCATTATTATTATTAACTCTTCCATAGAGATAATAAAATAATAATTATTATACATTAAAATAATTGCTGCACAATTTATACAAGTTCTATAGAAATAACTATTTCCAAGAAGTACACTGCTGGTTTACAATGTGTTACAGCACTAGAATAGCAGGTTTTTTTCAACATAGCAGTTTAAATTCATCGTGGAGTCTATAAAATTATTACATACTACACTCTAGCCCCCAACATTAAAGTAACTCTTTAGAAGCCAGATCAGCATCATTCACTTGTTAGAAAACAAGTACAGAAAATTGTTTTCACACTCTCTTTGAAGTAAAAAACCTATGCTATGACTTTAAGCTACTTATAAGCCTTTTTTTTATCCTTAACAGAAGAGGCAAGACTGAGTTCAAATTGTGTCTTCATCTCTCTAATTTTCTTTCTACAAGACCTAATTACATTCCTAAACTCTTCCTGAGTAGTCATCCCTTTTTCCATAATCGGTAGGCTCTCTTTTTTACCCTAATTTCCTTCAAAATCTCCCTGTTCAGCCAGGCTGGCCATCTTCCCCGCCAGCTTGCCTTTTGGCACACTGGGACAGCCTGCTCCTGTGCATTCAAGACTGTCTCCTCAAAGCATGTCCATCCCTCCTGGACACCTTTACTTTCAAGGGTTGTTTCCCAGGGTACATTCAGAACTAGTCTTCTGAATAGGCCGAAATCTGCCCTCTGGAAGTCCAGTGTAGAGGTTTTATTGATGGCCCTTCTTGCATCCCTGGGTATTGAAAACTATTATTTCATGGTCACTGTGCCCCAGATGGCCTCTGACCACTGCATCTCCCACCAGCCCCTCTCTGTTTGTGAACAGCAGGTCTAGTGGGGCCCCATCTCTGGTAGGCTCATCTACCAGCCGGAGCAGGAAATTATCCTCTATATGCTCTAGGAATCTCCTAGACTGCGTCTTCTCTGCTGTGTGGAGTTCCCAGCAGACATCCGGCAGGTTGAAGTCACTCACGAGAACAAGGGCTGGTGATTTTGAGACATCTGCCAGCTGCTTGTAGAATAATTCATCGTCTTCATCATCCTGGTTGGGTGGTCTGCAACAGACTCCCAACAGGATGTCAACCTTGTTGGCCTTCCCCCTGATTTTGATCCACAGGCCCTCAACCTTATTGTTACTGACTTCAAGTTCTACAGAGTCAAGAGACTCTCTAACATACAGAGCCACCCCTCCACCTCTCCTACCTTGCCTGTCCCTTCTGAAGAGCTTGTAGTCGCCCATGGCAGCACTCCAGTCATACGAGTCATCCCACCATGTTTTTGTGATGGCGACTACATCATACAAATCATATCACAGTACTGATTTATGCAGTGTTCTCACAAGATATGGCTATAAACAGAAGCAGTGACCAGTACTAGAAAAGAAATCTGGTTAACATAACACAGTATGCAGACTGACTGTGTAGTCCATAAACCAAAAGTAATAACAAGGAGTATTTTATCCTCCACACCGGAGAAGATGTAAGTAAAATAGTACCTCTAAATTACCACTAAAATGAGAGTTTCCTCAAAACACCACAGCAAGAAAACTCTTCAACTTTAGCACAAAAAGCCAAATCTTACTTAACATGGTTCTGTGCGACAGTTTTCTAACAGTTGAGAACAATTTTGTTTCAGAAAGATCAAGTTAGTTCGTCAACTAAAGTGGAATCTTCTTGCCCACTTCTTCATGACTTCTGAGGGGTCTTCTCACAGTTTCTCAACAGCTTTTCAATATCAGTAAAGTTCTCAAGGAATTGGGATTCTCTATTCCATCCCAATCTCAAAATTTATTTCATTTCCAAGAGTTTATCTAAATTTTTCCTATACATATCCAATTATATATATGTCTATCTTGATCTGCTTCCATATGTCCCTTTTGTAAGTTACAATCCTTTTTGTGAAACAAAGAAATGGAAGGTATAAGTGAAAGGAAACATCATTCTCTATAACCATGGACAATTGCTGTGTCTCTTCTGGGAAGGCCTTCAAGACAGCACGATAATAAAGACTCTGCCACCGTTAACTTGGAGCAGATTGTTTCTGGTGACTTATGAGCTGGGAAAAGACTTTGGGATTCATTACAAATTCCCTAGAGCAGTTTTTTCCACAATTTTTAATGTAATAAGTGTAAACACATCAATTTAATACATCTGGGGTTCTAAACATACACATTGCTGGATTCTTTAATTCAGGAATATAACCAATTAAAAGGAATTTAATTAGTATGATAGTAGAATACAATCAGTATGAAGTAAAATTAAAAACCATCACAATTACAAAGCATAATTATATGAGGCCCTCTCTCTAAACATAAAACACCGTCTGCTGTTACTTTATGATGACACAGGGTTTAAAACATTGCATTAGCAAATTGATTCAGTCAAGCCCAAATACAATTATGTTTGGTACATATAGTGGTATGTTTTTATCTGAAACACTCTGAATAATGCTGCATAGCCAAATTTAAATAATAAGCATCAGACACTACTTTTATTATTTATTGTTTTGTTTCTGTACTATATTGTCTGCTCCAAAATGGTGGGTTGTAACTCAAAATACCCAGAACTATTATCCTGCCAATTCAGAAGAAAGTAATTTCTGCCATTCTAAAATGAAAATGTTGTCTCATATCTCTTTGTCTCCCTCCTTTCCTTTTTTTTTTTTTGGGAAAACTAATATTGGTAGATATGCAGTCCCAATGTTTTGACTTTTATAGCCTTTCACATCTACTTAAATCATATAAAAAAAAAAACACAAAAAAAATCTAGTCCAAGCACTGATTAAGACAATAGGCTCTGACTTCTGTTCAAGACTTGTGTTAAAATACTCAATCAGTTCACTTCTTTCCTTGTGAACAGGTTTCTATTTCATAAAGCCCACTGTCATACACAGTACTAACCAAGCACCTTGAAGGTGGCATTCAGTGCATTCAGCTGTTTGCAAAGCCTTTTGAACATTCTTAAATTACTATGACATTGGAAAGATTTTAATATTTTAGCCTGTCATTTTAAATATTACTCAAGCATATATTTTAAATACAAAGACATCTGTACTTTACCCTTGTTCTTTTTTCTGACTGCAGACAGACAAGGATCACTGCTTCTATGATTTTGCTTGTGTAGTAGAACTGACAACTAATGTCCCAAAAGACCACTTGAGAGACTGCAACATGTAAGTGACACTTTATCCTCAATCCTGCATCCAAATAACTGGACGAAGAGGTAGAAAGAAAATTGCCAAAGTCATAGCTCTTATGTGAGCTTCCATGTACAAAGACAGGGTATGAGAATAATAATAAATATAGTATAAGCAAAAATTATATATAAAAAGAGAGTATTTAAATCTGCAGAACACTACTTTCAAACCAAAATTTCCTACAAAATATTAAAAGACCAAAAGACATCAGTGAACAGAAACACAGGCATCTAACAGGGGATAAAAGGAATTGAACCTAGATTGGATAAGAAAATTACAACTCAGTGACCCTGAGGATCACTGGGGCATGGTTTTGACACCTCTGACACGTCTACTTTTAAACTGTTGTTTAGAAGAGCACAGTAACTTCTCATCAACAGCTTTTCTGCCCAGTTATAACTGAACAAAACCAATTATTTCAGAGAAGCTGAAAAAGATGGCACACAACTAGTTGCACCAAACTCTTATTACTCTTTAACAACCCAAACTATCACTCACAGATTGAGTGTCACTCAGAGACTGTGCTATGCTTCAGGAGTATTTGGAGAACCAATTGAGGCAGCCTTGCCTTTGCTCACCATGAAGAATTCCAAGGATTAGTCTTCAAGGTATGAGACTTGAATATTTAACATATTACAAGGTCTCACCCTTGAAGCCATTTTAGGATTTAGTGATTTCTGGGGAATAAGTGTCAATCATTATCATATTGGCGCTAGGAATTCAAAAGCCACAATTTCAAAAGTGGCATCATGAATTATGTTCAACAACCAAGCGCCTAGGTTCTTGACTTCCTCTTAACTCAGAGCAATCAGTAGCTCTCCTGATAGCTTGGAACCTTTACTTGCTACAGCCCAGGAGAAGCATTCTCACAGGTGTAAGGCCATCACATGTGGTGATGGAAATTGATACCATTTACATGCATCTTTTTATACTTTACACCCACATTTCTTTATTATACGGATATTCCATATATATATATATGTGAATAAGTTACTACACAATGTGAGAAATAGAAACCCAGTCGGGCAATTTCCAATCAGAATTTTATTATATGATAAAAGCAAATTCAGCGCTGGGTGATCAGGGAAGGGGTTCAACAACTCCCAACGCCTGTCACACCCAAAGAAGACATTTGTTCTACATTTATTTCCAGCTACTACATGAATATTCATTATACATAAGTATAAACATTACACATTGTTAGGTACACGAGTATAAACATTACACATTGTTAGGTCAGACATTCCACAGATATTTCTTAACAAGAATGTTATCTATAAGCATCCATAATATATTGTTAAATCAGACTTTCAGCAGATGTTCGCTTGTTATCTATACAAAGTTATAAATTTTAAGAAAGGTGCTATTATCTAGCTAACTAAACAAAATTCTCTCATTATAAATCCTACACAAGGTAAAAAGGGAGGTAACTTGTTTTATGCTTTTATAGGGGCCCAATTAACTTTTACGACTTGTTTTTCTTTTCTCTCCAGGTCATATTGACCTTACACTGTTTTCTCTTAATTAGCTCGAATCATTTTCTCAGTTTATCACAACAATCACAGTTAGTTCATTTTTGCAACAACTTAACCCCCAGTAACTACCCTGTGCAAGAATAGACAATAAAATAGGCAGGCAACCAATTATGCAGAGTAGCTGTGGGTGGATACCTTCCACCTTGTTCCTTATTCCATTGTAACTTGCCTATCTGCTCCAAAAGAGTAACCTTGAAGACAGAAGTCACTGGACTGAATGTTGTATGCAGGAGTACTTACCATGAGTATAGAATGGTTCCTACTACTGATGCAAGTTTGCAGTTTTCTTGCTTCTGCTTTGCAAGCCCAAAGTCAGCTATGATAAAGAAAAAAAAGATTCACATCTCAATAGCCACCCTCTCTGCGTGACAATCAGTGCTCATTCACAACAGCTGAAAAGTTAGGAAAGGGTTGAAAGGAGGTTTGGGATTTTTTTTTTTATCTTTTACATTTCACAGAACTGGACCATATTATCTTTCTGTCTCCACATTCATCAGCAACTTATGTTTGAATCAGGCCTAACCGCTTTAAAAATATTTAAACACACCTCTAATGGTTTCAATCCAAACTATATAACCAGTTTCAAGTTTCTATTAATATATTTCAGTAAACTGTATGACAATGGTGAGTATCTAATAAACAGTGATCTAATGACCAAATTAATGCTAATTATTTCACTTTCCTTGAAATTATGACAGCAGAAGGGCAGACTTTCTCAGAAATTTAATTTCAAATGTGTACAGGAGGATCTAATAACTTGATAGTTCATGTTCAAAGACTGCATTTGGTATTGAAATAATGCTGAATCTTAGCCTTACCTTGTGACAAAAGCTGTAGATTTAGATGCTCATGCAGTTATGTTAATATAAGTGCCTCTTGTGTAATTATTAGGTAGTCTTTCACAAAATGTCACACAAAGTGTTTAGAGATGATATTTTTAATCAAAGTTCCATGCAAGCACTTCAAGTTTTATTTTTTCAATTCAGAACTTTACTGCTGTCTCAACAATGCAGCTAAGATACATCATACTAATTCATTAAGTCTAAGCAGAAAGATTAAAAGAAAGCTATTGTACTTGTTAAACCCTGTTAATAAATTTTGTATGCTAATACTACTTCAGAAGTGGGAAGATTTGTGTGTAAATAACATAGTTTAAAACATTTTAAGACTCCTGTTCTACTTAGAGCCCATACCATGCCTATTCCAATTGCTTTGAGTGACATAATTCACAAAAAATTTATTTCAGAATGTTACCACTCATAAAAAGCTGCAGATCAGAAGAAATACAGGTAAGAAAAATTAATTTCTGTTGGTTCTTGCTCAGTTCAAGCCTTCAGGATCTGAAAAAGAGTAGATCTCTAATTCAGAAAGGGCCTTTGATAAGAAACCCAAATCTAGATACCCAAGACACAGATCATTTTTCTTTGAACAAAATGTCCAAAGGACTAGCTCTGCAGTGTTTGGGAAATATAAGAAGAAAGAATACTAAATTAACAGGATCCCTGAGAAGCCTCCTTTTGCCTCTGAGTTAAGGCAGTGCTAAGGCAGTTCACTCCAGGGAATATTAATCCCAAAAGGACCAGAGGTTTTTGCAATGTTGATACTTCCTTGAATTAATTAGGGTGAATCATTCGTAATTCCCTCCTTTGGAATCCTTCAAATAATATTCTATGAAGAAAGAGTATTAAGACATTACAACAATCAATAAATTTAGTTCCTGGTGCTTGAAAGACTTAGTAAAGGAAAGATGAAAGCTGGATATTTCAGTTCTGGAAGTAGTCTATTTTAAATCAACATTAGCTATTATCTGGGGAAAAAAAGAAAGCAAGAAAATCAGCCAGATAGAGTAAATATAGTCTCTTCTTTTTAGGCTCAAGTCCTCAGAAATGGAAAGAAAAAACCCTTTAATTGGCAACTGCTTTTTCCAAATTCTGCTAAATTGTCTTGACACCAGCAAGAAGCTCCTATATACAACTGGTGCTGCCAGAGCTAAGGAATGTAAAGCACAGGACAATCAGCTTTACATTAAGCATAAATATTTTTTCATAGCTTTTCAAAGCCTGTAATACAGAATTGAATGAAAAAGAACTGGCAAATGTTGAACAGCATTGAACTAGTGAAATTGCTTCTTTTAATTTATGTAAGCATCTATCTGCAGCTTATAATTTGGTCTACAAGTTTTAATACTCCATGATTATTTGGTATTTGATGCCAAAAGTTGCTACAATAACTAACAAACAAATGAAATACCTTCTGAGAACTGTGAGAGGCCTGCCTTGCATATCATTAAATGAAGATACGACCATACAGGAAAATGACCCCTGTTAACTGGTGAGCATTGTTTCAGCTATGAACTGCAGCTTGATTAATGAGGACCCACTGCAATAATTCATATTTATCAATGTCCTGAAACAGGAATTGTGAGAGAAAGATAACTCAATACTTGTTCAACTTCTTATGAACTTTACCAACATGTCACCCTTTAGCACAGAGAGGCACTTGCATAAATCCTTGATCTGATCTAATGAATCTTATGATCTTATTGGTCACTTCTGAAATTCAAAATTCTGCTTATTAAAGAAAGCATTCTTCCTGAACTATCTCAATTTGTCCACAGTTACTCCAACTAATGGTACACCAAGCATTAAGACATAGCTCTTAAGTATGGGAAGCTAGACCTAACCTTCCAGAGGCTAGACTTAATTTACACATACTTGTGAGGATATAGATGCATTTGATCACAAATCTCAGAAATTTCAGAAAAAAAAAAAACAAACTTACAGCTTCCAAATATTTTCCTACAGTTTCTGTTCTCACACAAAAAAAAGCAACCTACCAATTAACAGAAGTGTTGTGAGTACTTGCTGGAACTGTATGAATGCTGACATATGATAAATATCAGTAGAATAAAAGTGACCAGAGAAAAATGGAAAAGAAGAGCCCTTAAAGAATCATACTCAGAAAGTAAGTGAAAGCTTTGTAAACCACTAAGTTAGATGAACCAAAACAAAGTCTGGAAAGAACAAAGACAAAGAGATAGAATAAAACAGGAGGAAAGGAGAGGGTAAGCAAGCCATCCAGCCACTGCCAACATCAGGATGCAGAAATGCATGTTTCATCAGTCCATCCAAAGGGGAAATTATAAGCTGATCTAAGTGATTCAAAGAAAGATGAGCTTGTAGCCCTCTGATATAAAAAGGAACTATTCCTGCATCTCTCTTGCACAATCTCTGGAAACCAGATCACATGACATTTGTGTCTTGATATGTTTAGCTCACCCTTTTTCTAGGCTATCTCCATGCTACTTTAATCTAGTCCCAAATCCAATACTGCAGTCCTAAAATCATTGGCTTGTCTGACACTTGTTGCTCTCTGTAGTTTTGCAATGCAGGAATAAAACCGGCATTACTGAGGCAAATTCCTTCTCCCCCCAAAATAACAAACTCCCTCATTTTGACTTTTAGCTTGTCCTATTTCCCAGAAATTAAAAATTACTCCTTTTGCACTAAAAACAAAACAAACAATGGTTATTCTATAGTACATCTGAAATTAAAAAAAAAAAAAAACTAGTGGATGACACATTTTCCTGAGGAAGCAGTCTTGGAGCTCTAATGGTACCAATGGAATGATCTATCTGCCCAAAAAAAGAATTGTCTGTTGCTGCAAAATAATGATTGCTTTTATCTGCACATTTCATTTTGGAAAAATTATACATTTTCCAGTTTTAAATACTATTTTAATATTTTTCAAGTTCATGTGAATTACATGCATAACACCACTACAACTGTTTGTACCATCCTAACACTAGAGTTTGTAAATTGAGAGTAATGGTAGGTAAAACAACCTAGCCAACAAGTTTTCTAAAACAAGATTTCCATGGCAATAGTTTTTGGTGCTTTGTCTACTGTGAAACCTCAACTGATGCAATTTCTTTACAGCTAATTTCTCTAATGGTTCGAAGCTTGGCATCCTTAAAAATAAAATATTATTTTTAGTCTATTCAAAGACAATAAAAAACTAACAAACTTTCACCATTACATGGATTTTTATACACTATGGCTAGATATGCAATTTCACTGGCAATTCATTATCAATAGACACGTCTCTCCACAGTATTATCAAATTTACTACATTTTGAACTCTGATTGTAAACATTAAGCCTTGAGAGTTTTTCGACTGTGTATCAGGAATCTAGTAAATTAAATGTTAATTTTCTTCTAATTCATTAAAAAATAGTCAAACAACCACGCAAGACAGTCTTCAAACAGGAAGAAAAATTAACACAGTATGATAGTCATAATCCTTTAGAATCTGAAACACCCCTCTTCACTTGTTTTCATTTGTTTATATTGTGTTTAGAGTAGCAGAGTAAGTGATAACAAAGTAAGATAGCTTCAAAAAAGATTAACACTGTGGAAGAGCGCATGAAGGGAAGATAGAACTATGGAACAATAAGTAGGCTGACTTGACTAGTATCTTAACCTCCTACAAAATGATGTCTTCAGTTTTCATAATAGGCGAATTACAAAAACTTTCTAAATCTTAGCAGTCTCTTTAAATGAGCGCTTTAGGTACATGCAGTGCTTTTTTCTCTTTTTATTGACAAATAAATATCTGTTTTTTCATTTGCTATTTCATTTCCCAACGATTTCAACTAGTAGATTTATCTTCTACAGTAAAGACAAGAGGAAAATTATCCAGATATTACATCTTAACAACACTTATTTCATATTTGCACATTTGCTGCCTTAATTTATATTTGAACCCTATTTGAAAATGCCATTAATTCCTCCTAAAATCAAATATGCACAGAAAAACCAAAAGCACAGCAAAAAAGGAGGATGAATGGAATATCAAATTCATCACATATGTGAACTTCAGACCTGCTCATGTCAGATTTTCATTGTGTACCCACTGAACAGTTTCTTTCTCTAAGCTGAAGGGCTCAGGATGAGGCAAAATCCCTTTGTTTCTCTTCAGCAAGAAAGTTTGTCAGTAACTTATTGAGTTACATTAATTCAGAGTATAAAATTAGAAGTTTAATTTTATTTTCCCTAAAAGCATATGCCAAAATCCAGATAATTTGCAATTTAATCAACAGTAGTACATACTTACTCTACTCTTTCCCATCAACAGAATGGGAACAGAATTAATTTCTCCTCATTCCCAAATAAACCTTCTAGCTATTCTATCATTCTCCTTTCTGTATGCTGTTATCAAATATCTCTAGCTTAGTTGGTTAGAGCATGTTGCTAATAACAACAAGGTCTGTGAGTTTGATCCCCATAGGGTCCACTCACTTGAGAGTTGGACTCTATGATCCTTGTGAGTCCCTTCCAACTCAGAATAGTCTGTGAATGCTTTGTAAGCAGTCTACTGTCAGTTTTGTGAAGCTTGTAGCTTCTGCACTAGAACCTGAGCATTTATCCACATCTAGAACTACAATTTGTAAAGAAAGATGCAATCATGCCATTAATCCACCAAGAGTTTTCAGAATGTTTCATTTACAGTGTCAACATAAACAAGTGGAAGATTCCACTCAGCCTATTCTGAAAATAGCTTTGAAAATAAAGCATTTCCTTGAGCCTTAGTACGAAGGATAGCAATTCTGACAATGACTATTAGTTAAATGAGCCATATAACCTGCTAAAAAACTAGCACTGATTCAAGTGACTTTGAAAAGTAGTGACCAACACACAACAGACACTGGTTATATCCACTTTATCTCATGGCCACTGCTTCTCTGGACATGGTACAGAATCCAGACCCAACAGGTCTTCTAAAGCATTAAATAAGCAAGTATTCTGAATTTCAAAATTAACAGGTAGCCTTCTGTAGTGGTTTTCTGTGGGGTTTAGTAGCAGCGGGGGGGCTACAGGGGTGGCTTCTGTTAGAAGCTTCTAGAAGCTTCCCCTGTCCCGTGGAGCCAACACCAGCTGGTTCCAGGATGGACTTCCTGCTGCTGGCCAAGGCCGAGCCAATTAGAAGGAACAGTAACGCCTCTGTGATAACATATTTAAGAACAGAAGACTGTTGCGCAGAAGAAATTCCAGCCAGGGAAAAGTGCAGTGAGAACATGGGAATAACAACGTAGACGCTAAGTCAGTGCAGAAGGAGGTGGAGGAGTGCTCCAGGTGGCAGAGTTGTGGCCCCCGTAGCCCGTGATGAAGACCATGGTGGAGCAGCTGTGCCCCTGCAGCCCATGGAGGACCATCGGGATGCACAGACCCACCTGCAGCCCATGGAGGAGCCCATGCTGGAGCAGGTGGATGCATGAAGGAGGCTGTGACCCCATGGGAGGCCCAGGATGGAGCAGGGTCCTGCCAGGGACCTGCAGCCCGTGCAGAGGGAAGCCCACACTGGAGTAGGTTTTTCCCAGGTAGGACTTTTGGCCCCTGTGGGGGACCCACATTGGTACAGCTCATTCATGAGGGACTACACCCCATGGAGAAGTGACCCACGAGACAGCAGTTTGGGAAGAACTGCTGCCTGAGGGATGAACTCATGCCAGAGAGGTCCATGAAGGAATGTCTCCCATGGGAGGGACCCCACGGGAGCAGGGGAAGGACTCCTCTCCCTGAGCAGCAGCAGAAACAACAACTGACCATAACATCCATTCCCCGTCCCCCTGCAGCACTGGGGGGAGGAGGGAGAACATGGAAGGAAGGAGGGTTGGGGGGAAGGTGTTTTTAAGATTGTTTTATTTCTCACTCTTTGGCTCTTATCCTGTTAGTAATAAATATAAGTACTATCCCCACATTGAGTCTTGTTTTGCCTGTGAAGGTAATCAGTCACTGACTTCTCCCAGCTCTTATCTCTGCTCATGAATTCTCAACTGTTTTGTTGTGTTTTTTTTTCTCTCTCCTCTATCCAGTTGCAGAGGGAGAGTGAGAGAGCAGCTGTAGTGGGTACCCGGTATCTGGCCAGGGTCAGCCCACTACACCTTCTTCCAGCATCCAGCAAATATTTGAACTTTCCAAGTCTCATTCAATTCACTGTTCTGACACTGCATGGCTGCCTGCTATGATTAGAAATATATCAGACAGATGGGTTGTCTCAAAACAACTATTCTGCTGCTATATAATCCTAGGTTTCTGATTTATATAGATCCTTTCTGCTGCTATTTTATAATGTGTACTAAACATTAAACAGAACATGCTGCCCAAAAGAGAGTATGGGATCCTTCACAATTCTCCTTGATATCAGCTCCAAAAGGTGTCAAAGTGATTCCACACAGCCCTCTGACCATCAAGGTCTAAACCTTGGTGCAACTAAATGACACTGAGGAAAAGTGATGATCTCCAGGGTCTTCTGTTTTGTCCTACAAACAGATGCAGCTATGAAGCTCTAGACAGAAACACACTGTAACAGAAACAAAATACAGCTGCAGTAAAATATAGCCGCAATAAAAGCAGATACACATTTTCAATTCAGAGCTGTAACTTCTCAATGTCTTCTACAAAAAGGCTGGTCAGATTAAACTGAAAGCCACAGATAGTACCAGTTCAATGAATCTCTAAAACCCTATACAAAACAACTTCCATCCAGGCTTTGCCTAAGATTCTACTTTTTTGTGTGTCAGAAACAATAAATTAGACATTCAATCTGACCAGAGATGTACAGTTTCAGTAACACTTTTCTATCAATTTAGAAAGAGGTATTTTATGAAACTGCAGGTGAGCATAATCTGGTATTTATATTTTCAAGCATTTGTAGCTGAATCGATTAAGATTAAATGCTGTACTAACATAAAAGACAGTAATTATGGACACCTTCCTATCAAATTTATGTCAGAAATTAAACAGAAAATTAGTAGAGTGGGCAGTTCCAGAGACTACATAACAGCAACACACTTAAAGTTCTCTACAGTCAGAGACAGCCTGGCTAGGATCAGACTGTAAATGTCCGTTTGCATATGCAAACTTAAAAGAGCCTGAAAAATATTGGATCATGCAGATTTAATTGATATGTGTAAATGATGTCCTGGAAAATACAAAGCAAGTTATATAATCTTCACATCAAAATGAAGCACCTCCTGGGCTTAGCATTTTTATTTGTACCTTGCATAAGTTCAAAACCAAAACAATAAAGAAAGACCTGAATAAGAATAGTATCTAACCACACACATTATTTAAGAAAAAGACAACACAGTGTGACTACAAATATTCAAAAATTCTTCATATTATTATCATAAAAGGGTTTGGTTTGGAATGGACCTTAAGGTCATCTAGTTCCAACTCCCCTGACAAAGGCAGGGACACCTTTCACTAGACCAGGTTGCTCAAAGCCACATCCAACCTGGTCTTGAACACTTCCAGGGATGAGGCATCCACAACTTCTTTGGGCAATCTGTTCCAGTGCCTCACCACCCCCACAGTAAGGAATTTTTTTCTCATATCTAATCTAAGCCTACTCTCAGTCCCACTACATGCCCTTTTAAAAAAGTCCCTCTCCAGCTCTCTTGTAGCCGGTTTTAGGTACAGGAAGGTACTCTAAGGTCTCCCCAGAGCCTCTTCTTCTCTGGGCTGAATAATCTCAACTTTCTCAGCCTTTCCTCACAGGAGAGGTGTTCCACCCCTCTAATACTCTTTGTGGTCCTCATCTGGACTTACTCCAACAGGTCCATGTCCTTCTTGTGCTGAGGACCCCAGAGCTGGATATAGTACTTAGGTGGGGACCCACAAGAGCATGAGGTGTTAGCTCAGGCAACCTTTTTCAGTAAGATCTATAGACATGATATTCAGAGACCATCACTAGAAAAGGTCCCTCAACTTAATCTTACATTGTGCCAGGCCAGTTGCAGAGTTCTCTACATGAATTCTTGCTTTCAGCCACCTTTCTCCATAGCTCCCTGCTGGAATTTTCTACAAGGACCACCTGTAGAATTTTTCTTTATGAATTCAGGACTAACAAGCATAATTCTTTAGCAGGTTTATTGTTTTCTGCTCTGACAGCAAGGTGGGAGTGTCTCCCACACTATGCACTCCTTTCCTTTTCAACCAGTGTAAATGCAGAAGCTGCATAAGAGATCTTCAAGGGGTTTGGAATGTGAGAGGTTCCGTTGTCACATACATGGTACAAAATGCCTATTTGTGGGTTGAAGAACTTTCTTAAAGCAATTCATTGCTGGGACTGCTGCAAAATTAAAGTCTTAATCTATAGAAGCACTTTGCTCACTTCATTCATTTTTTTTAATAAAAATATACCATGAGATTCTGAAGCTAAGGTGTCTCTCTAAAGACAACATTTTTGAAGAACATTAGTTACAGAGGAATGAGCTGCCTTTGTTATATCATCAGCCTGCAGAGTCTCATAGCAAGAGATTAACAAGAGTTACTATTTCCAGAAGAACTGATTGAGGAAAAGAAAAAATAGCAGCATTATAAGATATACAAACTTCTTTTATGGAACAAAATAATTTGGGCCATAACTTGATTACATAGTCACACAACACCGCTTCACAGGTAGTCCACAGAAACATTATTCTAGTTAGATCAAGGCAACATTTGGGTCAGTTTTCAGATTTGAAAGACTCCAGAAAATTGAACTAACTCTATTTAGGATGACTGTGCAGCTTGTAAACACAGAACTACAGTTTTCAGTAGATCTTGGAGCAGACCTTCTCTTTTTATAAAAGCTGACAAGATAAATTCAATGTAGAGATTTCTTAATATTTTAGCATATGCTTCATATTCATCTGACATTTTGTATTAACTTTGTCATCGTTTAACCCCAGCCAGCAACTCAGTACCAGACACTCAATTCCCCACCTCCCCCACTGGGGAGGAGAATTGGGAAAAAAAACCGTAAAACTGATCAGTTTATATGAGAACAGTTCAATTATAGAAACAAAATAAAATATAATAATAATAATTATTACCATGATGATGATGAGAGAGAGACAGAGAGAGAGAGAGAGAGAGGAATAAAACTCGGGAAAAACAAGTGATGTGCACTACAGTTGCTCACCACCTGCTGAGTGATGCCCAGCCAGTCCCAAAGCAGCAATTAGCAGCTCCCAGCCAACTCCCTCCAGTTTATATATGGGTAGTGGCATTCTATCGTATGGAATATCCCTTTGGCTAGTTCAGGTCAGCTGTTCTGGCTGTGCTCCCCCACCCAGCTTGCCATGCACATCCTCACTGGCAGAGGATGGAAAACTGAAAAGTCCTTGATTTAGAGTAAACACTACCTAGCAACAACTAAAACATCAGTGTGTTATAACATTATTGTCATACTAAGTTCAAAACACAGCGCAGTACCAGCTACCAGAAGGAAAATTAACTCTTTCACATCTGAGGCCAGAACAAACTTTCATCAAGAACCACTTGAAATTCTCAAATGGATAGTACATTTACCCTCAAAAACTGTAAGATATAATTATCAAGATCACAAAATGCTCCAGTCTTTGGCATACTCATAAACGGTACGAGTTAAGGCACAATACCACAGCAGGCACCAACAGAGTAGAGATTTACTGTCGTCAGAAAGAAAGTAAATTATTCTTAATTTCATTATGGTCATAAAACAGGGCTCACTAAAATTCAGAAGCAATAGATAAAAGGTCTTCAGCTCCCTCCAAAAATTCAATGGTTACTACACTGGTACTAGTTGTAGGACTAAATAAAGTGTTTGTTTAAATATTGCAATAATTTTGAACCAATCACTGTAGAAATGGTCCAAGTAAGTTTCAGTTCTTCCAATTTCCTCAACTCCTGTAAATCTTTGCCATTAAAAAGCATTTATATTTCTGTCAATTTTGAGCTTACATTTGAAAGTACGCTTACACTTCTTCATATTTAGATTGGACCAGAGAAAAGGAAAAGTTGTTAAATCAATACAAGAGTGCCCCTCAGTGGTAGTGTGATGATATAAAATACACTTATATGATACTTTAATATTCTGAATATTTATTTTCATCACTCAAAGCTCTATTAAATCACCTTCTTTCAAAACTATATCATTACTATAAATTAGAGGGCTTTTGGCACATACAATTTAATAATGAATGAATTTAAGTATGTACATCATCAGGTAAAAATATTTACTATGAAACAACAATTGCTGAATATTTATAGCTGATTGTTTTGTGCATGGGTGTGTGCATACACCTACACCTTCCTGTTAGATTTAAAGGAGAGAGATTGAATTTTGCATAAAGACTTCTCACAACAATTCTGCGGCATTCAAATAGTTTATTTTCTTCTGTGTCATGAGCAGTAAGAAAGCATGCAGTAGTTCTCTGAGAACTTTAAAAACTACAGGATCTGAATTGCCTGTAAGACTTGCTGTGTGTACCAGGTTGAATTGATTCACTCAAAGACCAAAGCTATGCCATGCTTTGTACTGTTCACACACATACTGCTTTCAAAGCCTATCCTAGAACCTGCCTAGGCTCCCGCCTCCACACTGTGGTGATTACAGAAGCATACATCAAGAATATTCACTAGTCAGGCTTAGACAAATAGCACCTCACTGCAGCTGATCACTGGGAACAACTGAAGGTACTAAGCAACTTCATGGTAGAATTGGAATAGAATAAAATTGACAGTTGTTTTACTTTGTATGTTCATTAGCGCTTGCTATGTAATCTCGTTATTTCAATATTCTTGCTGATGTAAATAAAAACAGGCACTGAAGTACAGCTACAGTTTAATTTTTTCAGGCTAAATCATCTCCTTCATCATATTTGACATATATAGCTGCAAGAAAATATAGTCATGGCTGATGACACCTGGTGGCAATGAACACAAAATTTGTATTAGCAATTATTTTACTTCTGTGCCTGGGAATATCATGGAACAGATCCTCCTAGAAGCCACGCTAAGGCAGGTGGAGGACAGGGACGCAATTCAGGCTTCACCAAGGGCAAGTCCTGCCCAAACAACCTAGTGGCCTTCTATGATGGAGTGACTACATCAGTGGACAAGGAAAGGGCTACACGTGTCATTTATCTGGACTTCTGTAAAGCCTTTGACACAATCCCTCACAACATCCTTCTCTCTAAATTAAAGAGAGATAAATTTGATGAGCAGACTGATAGACGGATAAAAAAGTAGTTGGATGATTGCATCCAGATGGTAGTGGTCAATGGCTCAGAGTCCCCAGTGGACATCAGTGACAAGTGGTGTCCCTCAGGTGCCCATATTGGTATCAGTCTTAGGTAATATCTTCATTAATAACAAAGACGAAGGGACTGAGTGCACCCTTACCAAATTTGCAGATGACACCAAGTTGAGTGTTGCGGCTGACACACCTGAACAATGGGATGCCATCCAAAGGGGCCTGGACAAGCTTGAGAAGTGGGCACATGGGAATCTCATGCAGTTTAACAAGACCAAGTGCACACCTGGGTTGGGGCGACCCCCACATCAATACAGGCTGTGGGATGAACAGATCAAGAGCAGCCCTGCCAAGAAGGACTTGGAGGTGCTGGTGGATGAAAGGCTAGACATGAGCTGGCAATGTGAAAGCCAACCCTACCCTGGGCTGCACCCAGCAGGTCGAGGGAAGTGATTCTGCCCCTCTACTCTGCTCTGGTGAGATACCACCTGCAGTACTGCAAACACCTATGAGGTCCCCAGCACAGGAAGGATATTGATCTGCTGGAGTGAGTCCAGACAAGGGCCACCAAGACGATTAGAAGCGTGGAGCACCTCTCCTAAAAAGAAAGGCTGAGAGAATTGGTTTTTTTCATCCTGGAAAAGAGAGAGTTTCAGGGGACCTAATTGTGGCCTTCCAGTACCTGAAGGAAGCCTAGAAGAATCATAGAATCACAGAATATGCTAGGTTGGAAGAGACTCATCAGGATCATAGAGTCCAACTTGCAACTCTGCACAGGACACCCCAACAATTGCACCATGTTCCCGAGAGTCTTGTCCAAATGCTTCCTGAACTCAGACAGGCTTGGTGCTGTGTCCACTTCCCTGGGCAGTCTATAACACCCTTTGGGTGAAAAACCTTTTCCTGATATCCAACCTAAACCTCTCCCATCTCAGCTTCATGCCATTCCCTCGGGTCCTGTCACTGGTCATGAGAGCAAAGAGACCAGCAACCGGCCCCCCTCTTCTCTTTATAAGGAAGTTGTAGACTGCAATGAAGTCTCCCCTCAGTCTCCTCCAGGCTGAATAGACCTCAGCTGCTCCTCATACAGCTTCTCCTCCAGACTCTTCTCCATCTTTATTGCCCTCCTTTGGACACTCTCTAACAGCTTAGTATCTTTCTTATATTGTGGTGCCCAAAACTGCACACAATATTCAAGGTGAGGCTGCACCAGTGCAGAGCAGAGTGGGACAATCCCCTCCCTCAACCAGCTGGCGACGCTTTGCCTGATGCCCCCCAGGACATATTTGGCCCTCCTGGCTGCCGGGGCACTGCTGACTCATATTCAACTTGCCATAGACCAGGACCCCTTTCTGCAGCACTTCTCTCCAGCTTCTCATTCCCAGTCTACATAGAAAATTAGGGCTGGAGAGGAACTTTTTACAAGAGGATGTAGTGACAGGACAAGGAGGAATGGTTTCAAACTGAAAGAGAGTAGGTTTAGATCACATATTAGAAAAACTTCTTTACTGTGAAGGCACTGAGGCATTGGAACAGGTTGCCCAGAGAAGTCATGGATGCTCCATCCCTGGAAGTTTTTAAGGTCAGGTTGGATGGAGCTCTGAGCAACCTGGTCTAGTGGAAGGTGTCCCTGCCTACAGCAAGGGGGATTGAAAATAGATGATCTTTAAGACCCCTTTCAACCCATGCCATTCAATACTATAGGATCACAAGGCAATAATTTACTAGCTTCCAAGTCTGGTGACCAATGGCCCAGGAAACCGAAACCTTCTGAGAGTTTCAGTAAAGAAATGCTTCTCAGGTACATCATGAGAAATTGTCTTAGAGAAAAGCAGTTCTACTTACTAATTGTAACTTTGTCTTTATCCCCTAACGTGACATTGTTCAGAGTGAGATCTCGATGAACAATCCTCTTCTCTTTATGCAAATAACAAAGAGCTAGACAAAGCTTAAAAACAAACAGAAAGGACCTTACAAAGATTCTTTAACTGCAATCTTAATAAAGGCATATAAAATTAAATTCATAGCTGATATTAGCATCTGATAGAATAAGTATTACTTTGTCATTTATTAGCCTAAAAAAATGGTGCTACCAATTACATCCAGGAAAGTTCTGGTAAAAGGAATGGAGGTCCTTACTTGGATAAATATATGCCATATTCTGTCTTCCGTAAACTGTTGTTGTTTTTCCTTCAAAGAGTGAAAGTGTTCTCCCAATGGCACCCCCTCTATGAGCTCCATGACTATGTACAATCTGTCATCTACATAAAAGAAAATTAATAGAACATTATATTTATACAGAAGGCATTTGAAAATAGAGTATTTGAGGTAAAAATATATTTTAGAAGCTGTTATTTTTTACTTTTTAAAAATTTAATTTGTACGGACAGATACATTTTAATCATGACTCTACTCCTTGGTATTCCATTTTTTCCTCAATTTATGTCACAGCACCTATAAGGAAATCACTGTCTGATAATCACTCAGGGGGCAGGTGTATGTAGATAACTCTTTATAAAAGAAAATTAAGAGAATGTGGCTGGGCAATCTGTATCTTTCATCCTACGACTCACTATAGCTTTTCTCCCTATTTAGCATTTCAGTTCTAAATTTTGGATCTTTTTAGAAGAAGAATGATGCTTGCCATATGTTTACATTGCATCTAGTTTTACTGATAGATAAACAAATATAATTTCTCACCATTTTTCCAATTTTAAAGGAATATAAGCCTGTCTGAACTGCAGCAGTTCTTGAAGAAAGATTATTGCTCAAATTTGACTCCTGACAAGCTGTAAGTGGTTTTATGACATATTTCTATTTCTTCATTATGTAAAATGTGGTAATTCTCTGCATTTATACTTACTTTCCAAGAAGGTTCTATAATACCGTACAACATTTGGATGATAAAGCTACAATGAGGAAAGAAATGTAAATGCTTAGAATAGTTAAACTGATGGCACAGTATTTATAATGTTTAAGCTACACATTGGAAGGAATGATATCATAAGGATTCCACAAAGTTGTTTATGAACTGCAGTGCAGCAGATCTTCACTGCTACCCCAAACACAGAGAAATGTTGCACATTACTAGAGCAACCAGAAGGAAAATACAGTATGATTCCTCTCCTCTCTCCCCTTAATAATTGAAAGAGAGTAAATGAAGTTTGAAGACAAGTAATTATACCTGTATCAAAGTATTGGCTTTCTTAGCTCAGGAGTACTAATGATCAGTTTGTTTTTCTAGTTTTCAGTTACAAGAAAAGACTATCTTCTCACTGTATTTTAAAACCAAGACTTGACTGAATGCAACAAAGACTCATCAGTTTTTATCACAATCTTAATTTACAGAATCTCTGAAAAAAGTTCAAATACTGCCAACATATAAAGTAAGAATCTTTAGTAACAAGCATTTGCACTGCTGCTAACACTACAGTAAGCAGGTTTTCATTATCAGCAGAATTCAGGTAAAGGGGGCCAATACTGATTGAATGAAAAAAAAGCAAAAGCCGCTGGGAGTCATGCTATATAGAATCATTTATGTTGGAAAACACCTTAAAGATCATTGCATCCAACCATTAGCCCAGCACTGCCAAGTTCATCACTAAACCAGGTCCCCAAGTGCCACATCTGTACATCCTTTAAGTATCTCCAGGGATGGTGACTCTACCACTTCCCTGGACAGTCTGTTCCCACGCCTGACCACCCTTTCGGTGAAAAACTTTTTCCTAATATCCAATTTAAATCTCCCCTGGCACAACTCAAGGCCATTTCCTCCTGTCCTATCACTAGTTCCCTGGGCTGATGCCCCACCTCGCTACAACCTCCTTTCAGTTAGTTTTAGAGAGTGAAAAGGTCACCTCTGTGCCTCCTTTTCTCCAGGCTAAACAACCCCAGTTCCCTCAGCTGCTCTTCACATGACTTACTCTCTATACGTTTCACCAGCTCTGTTGCCCTTCTCTGATCACGCTGCAGCACTTCAATGTCTTTCTTGTAGTGGGAGGCCCAAAACTGGACACAGGATTCAAGGTGCAGCCTCACCAGTGCCACGTACAGAGGGACAATCACTTCCCTGGTCCTGCTGGCCACACTATTTCTAACACAAGCCAGGATTCCATTGGCCTTCTTGGCCACCTGGGCACACTGTTGACTCATGTTCAGGCAGCTGTCAACCAGCATCCCCAGGTCCTTTTCCACTAGGCAGTTTTCCATACAAGAATGTCCACACATCAAATCAGAGTTTGTGAGACATACCTGCTCTCTGATGATGGTTAATTCAGAGACAATGTTTCTTACACTATTGTCTCTGTCTTTTTTGTCTTTTCCAAATGCTGGATTGTGTAAATTGACTTCTTTCATTGCCAGGAGATTTTGTCCATAATGCTTCCTAATCTATAAATAAGATATAACCTTTGTACAATTAATATAGGATGGGGATAGAAAGAATGTTATTGTGGCTATCGGATTAGTTTTCAAAGTCCAGAGCTTTCTCACAAACGTTACAATGTGTGTATGATGTGATTAATAGAAGAAACGGAGTCCCACAATAGAGATTAGCAGTACACTGCTGAACTTGCACGGTGTTTGAAGTGACATTACCTGTGCTCAGTGTTGCTTTTCAGATAAAACATGCTTGAATTTCTGTGGTTTTACACAGATTTATTGGCCTTTGTAATAGATAGAAATGCCATTTGTGGAAATGAACTAAAAGAAAGTCAAAGTAGAAAACCTAAGAGATACGCTGGTCAACCTTACAAATACAAGATGGAACAAACAAAATCACAGTAAACACTAACAACAAGCCCAGATCCATAAAGGCCTTTTTGCACCTACATTCCCCTACTGAAATTCAAAGGACAGTTCTGCCTAAAACAGGCATTAGACCCTCTTTGTGAAAACTCCCCTCAAATCTGTAAAATAATAGCAAAAGCAAAGTTTACCTTATATACACTTCCAAAAGCTCCACTGCCAAGGTGCTCTAAAATTGCATAATTTCCTATATATTTTGTGGGTACCTTATTCTGATTCATACTCTCAATACTTTCAGCAATTTGCTTCAGTACATCCTCCTAGTCATAAATTAAATGACAAATAAATAAATATAAAATATTTCATGCCTTTCTTGTGCTAAGAATGAGCAAGAATACAACTTCTTAAAGCTATGAAGGTTTAAGGTTTTTACTTACCTTTAACAAATTTAGCTTTGATGCCAACCCTTCATAAGCTCTGATATCACGCACATAATGTCCAATATCAATGAAGATTTCAAGTAAGTCAGTTGGGAAAAGTCTACAAAGGTATAATTTTTTTATATATTTTAGAAACAGTAGCTATTAATCTACAGCAGATACTTGTCCGTGTTTATTATTACAACTTACTTCAGAACATCCTAAATAATACACTCATTTTTTACTAATCTATTGAGACATTAGCCCTCTAACATTACAGACATAACAGTTAAAGGACTTTTTAAAAGTCAGACTTCAGCCTCCACTGAGTTTCCAGTAATTTTCCTATTTTTTTTCTTGTAGTATCTGAGTTTCTTCTTGTAATGCATTAAGTGATAGGATTAACAATTCTCTGCATTCAGAGAATGATGACACCCATATTAGAATTTTTGCTGAAGAAGTCTAGTCTAAAAGATGAAAAGGACTGAGAAAAGCAAAAGCTAACAGATAGTAGGCAATAATTGATTAGTTACATGTTGAACAGAAGTTGCTTCTTTTTAATGTTCTGGCAGAAGTAGAAATGCAGGAGATTAACGCATTTGGAAAAATCAAGAGGGCAAATTGGCCCAGATTCTGCAAAAACCTGTCAGCAACCATGACAATTCACTACAAACTAGGGCACTTTCAGTACAAAATCTGCTTTTAAAAAATAAAATATAACACAAAAGTTATATTTGAATTTTAGTAATTTCTGATACATACTAAAAACATACTAGAAACACTATTGACAGGCAGAGCTCCTAATCTAATTCTGATTACTATTCTAATACCACAAATCACACTGTTATATTGCACATGGCCTTTGCAGCCAACCTGGTGAAACTGTCATCTTAATAGCAAAAATGGGGAATTGATGAAAAGCATTTTGTCCTTATTGATTGAAACCTTTCAACAACACTCCTAAGTAAAACAGCTTGATGCAAAGTCATTCCCATGTGAAGGAATTGAGGGCTCAGAGAAAAAATTTTACTGTTCCCAGTTAATTACTACTGTTGAGGGCTGCAACTTGCATCTGCTAATCTTCAGGGTAGAAGTATGTTTTATCTCCAACAGTATTGAATCTGTCCTCAACATATTTAAAATGTTGATTCGCAGGGGGAGAAGGAGCCCATGCAGAGCCAGGTTGTCTGGCATGCACACAAGTCCCCACATATAAAATCTTGTAGATATCTAAATCTTGTAGACTTGCACTGATGCAGTACAGGGTTGGCTATCTGTAGTCGTGGACAGGACAGAAATTGCCCATTACTATTTCCTCCTGTTGATAATAAATTACATTTAAAAAATAGGTCTTTCTGATTGGACTTTTGAAAACTATCCTAAAGGAGCTTCACAAAACATTTGGTTACCATACCTTTTGAAAACATGCCGATATCTTTCCATACTGAAGAGAAATCTCAGGGCTCTGAAAGCATAACACTACAACAGGAAAAGTACTCCATTAATAAGAAATTTATACACAAATGGAAAAGCCACTGATAAACAAGGATTCCCCTCGACTTTACACATTGGTATACTTGGTATTTAAATTACTAGATAGATTATCTTATTTACCCGATAACAAAGGGAATAAAAATATATTAAGCTCCTCCTGTATTTTAAAAGTATGCTGGAATATTTAGGGAAAAAAAATGTTTAAAAAAAACAGTTGGTGACAATAGTACATGCTGAGGAACATTTAAATCTCAATCATCTCTTTTTGTTTGCAGATAGCTCAAGACTTGAGACTGATCTCCTCT
This sequence comes from Manacus vitellinus, assembly GCF_001715985.3. NCBI lineage: Eukaryota > Metazoa > Chordata > Aves > Passeriformes > Pipridae > Manacus > Manacus vitellinus. The sequence goes on along the minus strand of NW_021940535.1, from coordinate 16,030,463 downwards.
CCAGTGCTGAAAAAGGTAAATGTAATCAGTGGGTCTGTAATGTTGCGGTAGAAAAAGCATTTTGCATTTTTTCTGAAAAATACAGTGTAGAACACTGTAAGTTTTAGCAGGGGACAAAAAAAGAAGAGTGAGAAAGAGAGAACACTCAACTTTTTAATCCTAAATTCATCATATTTACAGGGATCTTTATGTACCTCAGTTTCTATATTTATGTATCTTTGTTCCAATATGATCTTTTCTAAAGGAAGGTTATTTTTAAAACAGCCACTGGCAGGTAGCTAATATGTATGCTTTTATGCAACTCATCTTTAGTTTGGCTGAGCAAACAAAGATAGTCATGGAGTAAGATCACTAAGGTAGCATGGCAGAAAGAAGCTGACATTTAATCACTGAAAACATAGACCATGGGGCAGTAAAGAAACCAGACCAGCATTCAAAAAATTCTAAGAAAAATACCTAAGAAATTAAAAAAGGGTATTTCAATAGCTGCCACTGTATTTCATAGCAGTAACAATTACAAAGGCAATACAGATGGCTGTGGGAGAATATGAATAAGGTTTCATAAAAATATACTTCTTAATGTTTACCCAAAACAGATTTAGCTTTCATATGTGATCATGAAGTCCATTATTAATTCACATTGGCTTCATGTTTAACCCAGCTACAGTTGCTTAGTAGCTCTTGTGAGTTATTTCCAACACATTCTGCTGCAATCTAAAAATCTCAGTGGGCATAAATTAAACTCCTTACAATTCTGTGAGGCAACTGTAGTGTGCATATGCTCCAGTTCATTAGACTCAACGTTAGTTTCATATATCCTTTAGGAAGACTTTTATTTATCTCATCCTTAAGATGATTTAACTGAAATGCACTATAAAACTCTGTTGTAGTAGAAAGACACCTACTGCACTGAATCAGCTCCCCAGCCCTAATCTAGAAGAACTGCAGTGAGAAAGATGACACTAGAACAAAATTCTTTTTTTGTGGAAATGCCTTCCCTTACTACTCAAGCACGCCTACCTGATTAGATAGTTGAGTAGCTATGTAACCATGTTAGTGTAAGGCTATGCCAGAACAAAGAGCAGGTGAGAGGCAGGATCCTGACTGCATCCACCTGTGCTAAGGACTTTCTCAGACTTGCCCAGAGAAAGGCAACCAGAGCAGCAGCAGCTGTGTTCATCCCCAAACCCCAGCCCACTACTTTCCTATAGCTTAGAGAGACACCCACATTTTCACAGAGCCTGAGAAAAGCTACCAGATAATTAATTACTACTGATAACCTTTAGCCTAAGTTGACTCAAACCAATACATTTATGGGGGTAATGATATGCAAAACCAAGAGCCATTCTACGCTTAGTGGGTCTGTATTTATCCTACACTTACATTTTTTCTACTTCATGTGATTGTTTTCCTATATGTCATGTAACAGCTGCAGTAGGATGCTCCAGAAATAAACAGATATTAGTACAGTGTCAAATTTACAGTGAGTTTCAATGACAATTAAGGCACTACAAAGAAGATCTGATGCTGGGCAACCTGAAAAACTGGAGGAAAGACTATCACAAGAAAAATATTCACTTTCCTTTACACTATATAAGGTTTTAGAAACAAAGTAAATCAGAACAGAAAACCAGAAACTGAAGCACAATTTAACTTTTAGTTTGTGGGCCATTTGTTATTCCTGGGTTTGTTTTGGTGGAGGGGGTTTCCCCTTTAAGTATGACTTTTTTTTTCACTATAAAATAAACTTCAATTCACAAAAAGTTCTCAGGAACTGTTTGGGGCTTTCAATGTCCAATCATAATAATTACAGTTACCTGTAATAAACTGGCTTTTTCAGCATTCCTTTCTTTGTTGGGTAAAATCAGCTTTGCTATTGTATATATTCCATTTGCCTAGAAACAGAGAAAGGTCAATATTAATAATGCTCCTTTGCACAGAAACCACCAATAAGAATCAGTGTTGCTTCAGATAAATCAGAAGCTAATACCAATAGACAAGTTCTCAACATCTAAAATATAAGTTCAAATTACTTAAATCTACAAAAGAATTAAATCACTGTTCCATTTAAACTGATACTGCAAAGAGAGCTTTTGAACGGATAATGAAGCAATGCTTCCATCTCTGGAGGTGAAAGAAATTGCAGCAACAGATCTCCTGTCACCATGTGAATATTCTGCATTGTCAGGAACTAAAAATCCAGTCTCAATAAATACAAACTGGAGAAACACCAAAAGTGATAGCCTGAGGAATCTGTGCCTTCAGCAGGATTTTGTGAAAACCATACTGATTTCAGCTTCCATTTTCATACAACCATGTGTCCTCCTTTAATGTATCCACTGTGTTGGTCTGATAGATGGGTACTGGTTCATTTAGTTAAGAGTATTGCTCCCAATTACTTGATAAGCTCCCTGTTGAAAACTCCTCTCTAGCAAAGTTGAAGGAAATATGCGCCAGCTCCGCTGAGGCTCTGTTGCAGTTTTTTTCATGTTTTCTTCAACTGTTCATGAAGGTAGACTTAAGCTAAGGTTTTAGATGGTGCAATAGAGCCATTGAATCATAAGCACATTCTATCTGCTACCAGAATTACTGCAGACTGCTACCAAGGCTGTAAGTTGAGGCAAGGAGACAAGACAGATGGGTAGAAGGCAATTACAGCAGAAGCAAAAGGTTCCCAAATGCCTGAACCAAGAGTCCTTTGACACTAAACGGTATAAACCTTTAGAGGTCACTTAGATCGACTTCCTCGGCACATAAGTGAATGAGCTGCAAATCTTCTTCCTCTGTTTTTAACCCCAAGTGAGTTCCTTCATCTTGTTCCCCATGCAACTCTCAAAGTTGTATTAGCACCGAGAAAGAAGAAGGATTTTAAATTACAGTGGCTGTTGTACGGTGGAACTCCAATGGAAATGAACATGCTTGAAGGTATGTCCTGATCTGAGAGAGGAATTGTTGGCTGGTGTTTTGACAAATGGAGAAGTCAGTGTCTTAACAGAATGAGTAGGAGAAGTTAAGTTTGAAACATCTTTTCCCAGGCTGCACATTGTACCATCAATTTTTAAGAAATTTACTGACTACAGTTACCATGCATTGTGAGAGCAACACAGAAAACCTCTATGTTAAAATCATTTAATTTAAGCAAGTGATATTCTATTTTGATGAAATCAAAGTCAGCCTAAAATGTATGTAGTTACATTGTTCAGATAAAAAGTTGTCTAAATTGTTTATTGATGATTTTAGTGCTTAAGAATCATAGAAAATATTTTTTCTAGGCTTACTTTCATTCCTTTCCTGCTAACCAATAGTTTTGAAATATACACAAACTTATTTCCTGGTCATATTTAAGGATCCTCAGTTCCTTGAGGAATACTTCTAGTTGGGTTTTAGGCTAAGTTGAAGGCTTTGATCACTGAGTTAACATTCAGAGTGTAAGAGCTGGCTACAGGTTTTCATTGCTATTTATGTTCTAATTACTTTTATCTTTGACTAGGTCTGGAATACAATCAGGGATTTTAAGAATGGTTTACCCCTGGAGATGGAATGCCAGGAAGTTATCTCAGAAATACGACACCCTTAAGAGAAGATAAATTGATGTGAAATAACATGTCAATTTTAAGCTGCATAGTTTGCTTTAATAAACTTCATGTAATTCAGAATTTGCATTTCTCAGTTAATTCTGTGACTACTCTTATTTACTATCCTGTTAAGAATATGAAAAAGCACAGCAAGAGATGCCAACCAAAATGAAACTTGTCTGAATAATGCTGTTTATTCTTCCAGACAACCAGACATTTATTTTGATACCTTTGTGCCTATGTCTCTGTGTGTAACTCTATAAAGAAACAGAAAAACTAAAGTTATAGAAAGGCATATTTTGCAATCTCTTAAATTATGATAGCGAACAACAACAATTAATTGAAATTATAAACTATAGTACCTTACTTAAGTGAATAAAATCTTCCCTTCCTACCTGTACAATTTGGTAAGCATTAGTCTCATTGAGCACCAGCTCAGTAATCGCAGCACAACAAGCTAGAATAAAAATTCAGATGTAACATTTAGGGCCAGATTCATACATATATTTGGATAATATGGTGGGTTAACCTTAGCAAAGGGCCAAATGCTCATCTAGTTGCTCATTCACTCCCCCTCTTTAATGGGACAGAGGGAGAAAATAGGATGGAAAAATGCATGGGTCAAGATAAAGACAGGAAGATTGGATACCAGATTTATTTCACATTGCCAACTCTTCAGAGGTAACATTTATGTAATTCTAGTAAGGATACTTTGCATTGTCCTTCTATAGTGATTGGAAAAAGACATGATCCTCCAGAAGGCTTTCAGAATGGGAAGTTAGCTTCCTATTGAGAAATCTCCTTTAAAAGGAATTTGCTCCATAACTACTGAGGAATCCTAACCTGACTGGTAGTCTTTAGAATACCACTTTGAAACAGAGTTCCATCATAATCAATTCATGATTGATCTACCATAGCAAATTTGAATAGAGGGGAAAACATGATCAAATAAAAATAATCTCAGGGTAAACCCAAAATTATATATACAAGATGTTTTTACAGGTGAAAAATATATCTAATTCCCCTATACTTAATACTTCATGCTTTGCTTCTTTCTAACAAAAGTATGCTTTTTGAAAATAAGTGGTGGTATTGCACATATGGAAATAAATACATCTGACTTGGTGCTCCTACTCTCTAAAGCACGTATAAAATTTACAATTTTGAAATATTTTGAATCCTTTTGTGTAAATGTACATAAAGACATAACAGTGGATTAGACCTTATAAACCTACCCGCCTGAAGTGAAAAAGTATTTTTTTGCATCTACTCAGGACTCAAATCATTTGACAAATGAAGATCCTGGATTGTCCCTGCTGCATTTGCACTAGATAAACTTCTAACTGAAGAGTGATCAGAAAAAAGATTTCTTTCCCTGGAAGAAAAAAACAAAACAAAACAAAAATCAAATTATAAGTGTCTTAATATGTCTTTGTTAACCATTTCTGAAGTTCTGAAAATTTGTATTTTTTTCACTAGATTAGCTAATACACTTTGAAAAAGCAAATAAGCCTTTAAGCAGAAAACTCCTTTACCATGTTCATCAATTATATTCACAATTCTAGCTCACTAAATAGGTGTCTAATTAACTGGGAAACTAAGTAGACAGTAATGACATATTTATGATTTATTCGTTATTTAGTTTATACGCCACAAATATGAAAACCACCTGAAGGATGACAATGAAACACGAAAAGCTGAAAAAAAATATTACTCACTCATTATGTTCTAAAAAGCCTTTTAAATTCTGCAGGCATCATACAAAGCTGAACAAACCAAAGATGCTATTTAATGAAACAGGGCTTGGTCAAATATATCTTAAAATATCAAACAGTCTCATACAATTGCCATGAAGTTGAGGACTGAAAACCTACCCCTGTAATATATGATGGAGCTGCTTGATTCCACCCCAAATCTGAATTTCCACACTAATCTCAGGATCTTCACAAACCTGTACCAGAATCCAAACTATACTCCACAGAAGTTTGATATGATCAGAATGGAGTAAACTGAGCAAGACTGGAACTCCTTCATATATTTTTACTTGTTCCTTGACTCATGACTCTGCACAAAGGAGTCGTAGCAACTCTGCTGTGAGCCTAAAAAAACAAAATTAGCAAGAAATTTTAACAATAACTCCATAATTACTTTGTATTGTCAGATATCAAAGGGGAAAAAAAATCACATCAAAAGTTTAAGAAAAAACAGAGGTCTCCTATAAAAAAAAAGAAGTTAAAGAAAATGTCTTATAGTCATTGCAAATTGGTTAAAGTCATTGTTTAACAAAAAAAAAGAAGACAATGGTCCAAATTTTCACAAAGGATGAAATTATATTTACATTGAGTATGACTGTCAGCATAGGCAACCAGGCATATACAGCCAGGATGGGAGGTGACCAGGTGGACTGCAGTCATCCATGGTACCACCTTCTTGTTAATGGCATTAGTACTGCAAATAGCACCAACTGCATGAACTTGGAAAGTCCATTTGTGGAACTCACATAACCTAGTTCCACAGATAACAGAAATAAGCGTGATTCTTCTCTAGTATGGTTTGAACATTATGTTTAGAAAAGTGATTGGACATATCCTTTAAAAGGCTCATACAAGATTTTCTTAATTTCACTTCAATTTAGGTGGAATTCCCACAGAAAATATGCTTAAGGATACCTATTTTCATTAAAAGCAAGAAAGGTGCACATGTGTTTGATGAAACATATGAATTCAGGTTCATAACTAAATTTAAAATTATCCTTAACTAGCAATGAACTTCATCAGCTTTCTGTGTACATTCAAATTCTAGTTTTTATATCCAACATTTGGTTAACATATAATCTAAATAGTTTTCAAACCCACAAACTAAATAAAATCTCTTGATATATTCAATTTCTTTATCCTTAGTAATATATAAAATAAATTATATGTGCAAAATAATTAAGCATGAAATTTTAAAAATCTCTTCAGAATTTTAAATCTGGTCACACATTATCAAATTTGAAAGTCTTTTGGTCTTTTACTGAAATACAGATATGTGATGCTCAGCTAGCAGTCTTAGCTGAGATGAAAGGACACTTAAAGAGTTTTTACACTTAAAGAGTTCTTAATGAAAGGATGTTGGGTCTGACCCAGCCCCTGGCATAAACTACAGCAGCTACAGCTCTTGCAATTTTACTAGTTTATATTGGGCATCCCAGGGACTGTCAGAGTTCAGCATGCTTTCCATCCAACCACTCAGGTCTGCCATGAGCAAAGAGGAGACACAGCAAGAAAAGTGACTGCTATCACTTTATTGTAACATTGCAACTCATTTGGACTGCACTGGAGGCCACTAAGGGAGAGAGAGCAGATTGCTTACAGCGGAACTACTGGAAAAGATTTTGTTATATCAATATCTGACTGAAAATACACAGATATTTCAGTGTCCTGGGTAAATTAAAGTGGCACATTATCTAATTCCTCTAAATAAACGTGCCCCTAAATGAAAAAGTCAAAATATATTTTAACACAATTAATCCACAAACCAAGTCTCACCTTTTAGAGAGAAAATTGTATTCATGTAATATCACCAGCAAGTTCTCAACAATGGTGAGCTCACTTATTTATCTTCTCCCTACATTCTAGACTACAAATGATTATTCCTGGCATTTATATTGGATGAAATTATATGAAAAACATGCATTGCTCTTTAGTTTTTCTCCTTATACATTTGATTAATTTTTTTTAATCAAGTCTTAATTAATAATATCATATTGTGCACACAAATACTTAAAGCCACAAATATACATTGGGTGAAGAGTAACAGTTCAAAAATTTCCAATTTTACCAGTAGAAAAAAAGTAAATGTAAATGCATAAAAGTAAAGACACAAATGTATTTTGTTTCTTACTAGAAATTTAACAAATGAGGTACATTTTTAGAAACAACCACAATTTCCATGAACATTTGTAATATACTCCAAACACTTTCTTGCCTAGTCCAAATGTAACACATTTAATTCAGTGAAGAAACTTAAATGGAAGTTGAAAATGTATGTGTAATATCATTTAAATTAATATGGACATTTTAAAAAAAATTAAACTGGATCAGATTGCAAGAATTTTGGGAAGTCTGGAAGACAACAGAACAACGATGTAGAAGAAGCATCTTTTTTTCTATAGAACTACTACAGATGAAAGATGCTCTATCTTTCTTTTCCTTTTTTTCTCCTCCACCTCAGGATAAAAGTGTTATCTTTATTTAAACACTAATTCATGAAAGAAGGGTACATATACATAGATTTGAGTGCATGCTTTTATTATTTACTCCACTGAACAATATTATACCTGATTATTGTGAGGCACTGTTAGATTAACCTCAGGACAAAAGAGTTTTATATGCAGAAAGTCAGTAGGAATTCCAGAACCCTGCATAAGAATCTCAAAGAGAGATCCTATGACTCCAGTCATGCAGAGTTCTCCACATGAACAAGAAGTCTGCTGCAAGGACCAAAGTTTCTACTTAGTTTCTAATGCTTCAGTAGAAAATTAAGAACATTTCATAGATTTCCACAAAACAAAGATTCATTTTGGAAAAAAAAAAAAACTCTTCCACATAAACAGCAGTTTCAATATTGTGTCAAGAGAAAACATTAATTACAGCACATGAAGTTGAACCTACCTTTCTGCTAGGCTAATCAGAGCAAGGAGGGCACCCAAAAGGACATTGCTGTCTCGGGCAGATAACAAATTTACTGAGGTCTGGAAAATAAAACATGAAACAAGGTAAGTAAACATAAAGTATAATATTTTCTTTTACAACTCAAAACACATATAGAAATATTTATTGAAAAGTAAAAATTAAGATACCAAATCCTTTCACAGTATGTTAAAAGTCTTAGGTACATTCAAAGTACACTTAAATAAACATTTAAAGTCTTAGAATACACCTATTTTTAGGACAAGTAGGGACATTTCTTCTCAAACTGCAATTAGCGTATCTTTTGACTGCTAAAGCATCTGTCCAACTTTGACCATTGTAAAAATTAGTTTCTGTGTAAGACATTTCAGAACTCTAAATAACGCCTCCTGAAGCAAACCGTTAATATATAGCTTATATTTAAACAGCACAGTAATTTAAGGCCCTTTCTGTATTTCTGTTCATGATTTAAATCTAAAGTAAACTTCATATTTGTCTAGATTCTCTAAAAACAGGTTGTCTGATATTATCTAATCAGAATTGCCTATGTTTTTCTGTAGCATGATGAAATCATGAAATTTGAGTTAAAATTATTTCAATCTCTACTGTTTCTCAGTTTAGCCACAAATCAGCAATGGTAAATACAGATCCTTAGACTAATGGTAATGTATAGCATTATGCCTGGGTTGTCACTGTCTAGCTTGACACTATTCTATTTAGAATACCTCACAAGTGAAAAATCATAGCAGAATTTGTTATAAAAAATAACTAAAATATATTTATATTTTAAAATTATGTAAAACTATTTGTATCATAGTAACGTGTAGCTCAGGACAGTGTAAACATGAGTACCAATTTTTATATGAAAGAGTTTAGTCCAAACATTTAAATTTATCTCAAACAACCAATAACCATGTATCAGACCAATTAACTTACACAGAAGAAATTATTTTTATGATATTACTAGTATATCTCTCAAACACAGAGATTATTTCACTTTACAAGCTTGACAAGGTAAGGAATTTAATCCCACCTAAATCAAATCTGAAAAGCATAAGTCATTCCATTAAGTAGCTAATTGCATATAATTAGCAATTTTATAAAGCACTTACTTTATGTGCTCCACTTGCTATGACCCATTCTCTTTGATTTTTTAACAGCAGCAAGCTTTTGGAAAATGTCTATGGAAGAAAAGAAGTTAAATAAATTGAATCTTTACCACTTAATATTTTCATTTTACTAGATAAAGCAAAATACTGCACAAGTTCTTTGAATCATGACTAGTTAATTTTACTCTGCCAGTTCAATGCATAAAGAGGTAATAATTTCTAAAATACTTAAACGTAGAAAAACAAAATATATTTTTCCACAGGAATTTCAGTTTTTATTTGTGTGCTGATACCTACAATGATTCTAGTAGTATCTTACTTAATGACCACCTCAAGTATTCTCAACATTTTAAGCCTCACACAAAAAGTTGTAAGTAGCCTTATCACATCTGTTATCAGCTATAACACTTACATGTCATGTTGACCAACTTGTCTACATTATGCTGCTCCTCTATGTAATTAAGACAGTTATTTGCTACTGTTTCCATATACTACAAGAAGAGAAAAAATAAAGAATACCAGTAAAAAAAGTTTTAAGACTTCATAAACCCAGAATGTTATGCACAGAAATAGTCTGTAGGTGGTGCATCTGTCTCATGAAAAAACGTTCTGTAATGCAATAGTATATAAGGACAGATGCTTTGTACAGTTTTGTACACTAATGAAAAAGACCACACCAACTGCTTATGTGCAGAGTACTGGACTGTGTTCCATAAACCAGGAATATATGGACACTGCTTTTTGCAGTGTATTTCGTTCTAAACATAATAAACTGACATGCAAACATAATGGGCAAGGGTATATGAGGTACCTGAGCTAGATTTTCAATTCCACCCAAGCTGTGAAGCATTTCCTACAGGAAGATGGAAAAAAAAATTAAAAATCAGTCAAAATATGGAAAATACCAGAAAAAGAGAACACTAGAACATAAATGGTTGGTTTGTCCTGAAAACAAACTTTGTTTGTTTATTGAGAAATTCTGACTCCAGTGGTCAAAGTCAATGGACGCTTGAAATGCTTAGCACCTTCAGAGTTAAGAATTACTTAAAATAAGTAGATAAAAACACAGAAGTGAAATTTTAAAGGTTTTAAAACTGTGGCTTTCAGTTTACTTCACTTATTACATTATGGCAATTTTACATATTTATATGGTAAAGTCAAGTACAGAGCCTAGGGCTCAGTGGAATGACCCATTCATCTGTTGGGAGATTTACAGTTTCTTTGTTAGGGTTAGCAACAACAGATGCTACATAAGAAATACCAGAGCAAGTTATGCAGTAACAGTGCAAAATCACTCTTGGAATCTGTTTGTTTACAAATCACATCTTCACATACAGAAATATTGGCACATACATATAATAAGTATGCATTCATAAGAACAAATGTCTTTATACATAAGCACCAACACAGTTTATATGCATGATGCTTATATGCATTCTCCTATCCAAGCAAGAAACAATATTTTGACATACTGACCTGATAGCATGGATCCCTTATTAATAATCTCAGGCAGATCAATACTCTAAGAAAATGGGTGGAGGGAGCTTGAATAACCCACTCCCTGTAAAAGAAATATTCAAAACATTAACCAAATTCAATAAAATAGTGTTTAAACAAATAAAACAGTTTGATTCGGGAATCAATTGACTAGAAGATTAGTGAGCTACAACAACTGTTCAACATACTATATCATAGAACTTTTAATACTGTTAATATTCAACCCTAGAAGCAGCTATAAATAAATTTATTTCATTATATGAGCACTGCCAGTCATCACTTATTATCACTGAACCGATGTGGGAAAGTACATGCTTATCTCTAAGAACAAATCGAGTGTGCTTTGATATAAAGATACTTTAAGTGTTTGGATCAAGGCCCAAAAAGGCAGAAATAAGAGAGAAACCACACAGCAAACTTCAGTGCACAAAACACAGTTATGTAAAAACACGTAGGCCATAGAACCAAAAATAGCTATAGTTCAAATGTTCTTGAAATAGGATTGTATTTCCACATAGAACTTCCCCCTTTATATTCCTCCATACAGTTCTCCAGCACAAGGCTTGGCAGAAAACACAATCAAATTTGCAGATTTGCACAAAGCACCCAGGGGCAGTAATCCTGCATAAAATACCAGTAACAGAATCACAGTTTCCATTGTCTGTTGAAGGTATATAACCCCATCTTACTATTTAAAATAAACCCAAAATTAGACATCTTTGCTGTGTGTTTTTGTTGTTGTTTTAACTGAGAGGATAGAACTTGTTTGGATAAATTTCCAAGAAACAGAAGAAGTTTATGGGACACGTCAGTTCTCTTCCTATTTTATCATTTGCAGTTCGGAATTATGCCAATAGCTAAAAATACTTTGATAAAAATAAATGTTTTACAAATAGATGCTAACAAAATCTCAGCCCCTCTGCCAATATTCTGCCTCAAGAAATACTATTTTTCATTATGATTCCATAATTGGCATCTTCCGAACAGCACAAAACTTTCATGGAATAAAAACAGCAACCATATACCTGTGTGCAAAATTTGCAGGCCAGGTTTTAAAGTGACCTGAAGATATTGCCATGGTGGACAGTCATACAGCATACTCTGTTGAGTGGGAGTAAGTGTTTGAAACTTACAAAGGCAGAAACATTCACAGTTAGGTTTAGAAAGTTAAAAATACATCATTCGTATCTCAAATACTGGGTTAATATCAAAATATAAGTAATAAACATAAGTACAAATATAAATGCCTTCAACACCTCAATAAGCTTTAGATACAAGAATATAAAGATACTCAGAGAAACAAGTGTGCCATCATATTAGCTTTTTTTTATTTTTACCTAAATTTTTCAAGCTCAGCAGCTTCTGTTGATTCTTGCCATTGACCACTGGGTTCTTGTTCCTTGCTTTTCACATTTTTACGAGCTCTTGTCACACTGGATTGAACACTTTCAAAATATATAGCTGGAAGCTAAGGAGGAAAGGGATAGTCATCATTAGGCAAACACTGCATTTTAAGTTTTATGAGAATATTATCCAGCAAAAGTACCTTTTCTCAAGTTCTGACTTGAACTTCAGACCTATAACTTCCCATCATAAAATACGCACAACCCCTTCAAAACAAAACTGAGGTGGCAGAAAACTGACGCAAAGCTAGACCGGAAAACAAGTACATAAACAAAATGTGAAGAATGGTGTCTTTTAAAATTTATAATAGCAAAACTCAACAAAATATGCAACACACGCTCATTATCTATGCTCCTTACCTGTCCCAATTCTACAATTGGACAGCCTTCACATTTATTTTAGGTTGCAGAATTCACATGTCTCAGCTTTTGGCTCAGAAGCAATTCCAACCACGTAGAAAGTGCACAACTCCTACCTCACGCAGATGAATCCTTAAGGCATTTTGTCATATCTTTTTACAGAATAGAAAGGGAAAAAATGTTCTGGCATTCCGAAGACACACACCCTGATGGTGTTTTTCCATCACATGTTGGTTTTCTTTGCTTCAAATGGTAAATACAAGCTTCACTGAGTTGAGGTTAAGGAGACTTTAGTGTGTCCTGTAAGTTTCATGCATTGATATTTATGCTTCGAATATTTTTAGCTGAAGTGTTATTCTCCAAAGACAAACTGTTTCTGGTTAAAATGCTGATCTTATTTTATATTCTTTAACACTCTCCCCTCTGTTGTAACTTACACATCTCTAAGCCTACCTTCTTGTGACATTGTGGCAGGGCACGGAGGAGAACAAATCTGTTAGACTACTTGACTATATGCAACAACAGCTGCATAAAACCTGCTCAAGATACAAAATGAAGTTATTTTTTCTCATTAAAATAAAAAAGATATGGTGTAGTAAGATGAGAAGAGGAGCAGTTTCATTCTTTTACCCGTTCAAAATGGGATTTGTCCCACACAGTAGGTCTAACATTGGAAAAAAAAGTTTAATCATAATAGAACACGATGTTCTAAGTATATGCCACAAACCATAATCACCATTAATTAGAATTCTAAAGCATGTTTAATAACAGTTATTGAAAAATACCTGTTGGTTCCTTGACCGAACATTCAAGAGAGACTGAAGTTTTTTCAGGTCAGAATAATCCCTAGGAAAAAACACGATAGCATAAAGACATGTGCTAATAGTTACATAAAAGTATTTCCATAAGAGTAAGGAAGGTCAACAAGCAACAACGCTACTGGCAGAAAATAAAGTTTTCTGGTGTTGCCTAGTGTCCCCATTTTGTGAATTTACAAATTCTCCAGAATGACTTAAATCAACAAAGGTGTAAATAAACTTTGTGACCAGAGTAACAGTTGTCATGTTTACATTGCATTTCAAATTAAAACATTCTGCTTTGGCAGCCAGTGCAAATTCCACGCGAGTCTTGCTGAAGTTCAAAGTAAAACATCAGATACTATACCTCATAGAGATCCCATGAGGTTTTTTGTCTGTTGTTTTTTCTGTGCTCCTCAACTTTTTGTCCTGATCAGGCATTGTGTATCACGATTATCATTATGTGGCTAAAAACTCATTTCCTTAAAAATAAAGTAGATACAAAGAATTATATCATTGCAGCAAAAGGAACACATGTTTACTTACAGAACCAACTGATAGAACTTAAAAAAAACCCCCAGCTTTACCATTTTCTCAGCATGAAACCTTGGGCATTATATCAGGATATCCTTTAGAATTCCAGATATTAACACATGGGGAGATAATACTGGCTGTCTTGCTATTACATGTATTTTTATTAGGATTTTTCCTCTTCTTTCATCTTATTACCATTATTTCTCACCATGGATTGGCTATTTATGTCACAGCAGTGCTCACAGGCTAACATCAAGGTTGTCAAAAACAAGCTGTTGTCCAGACAACAGAGAATATAACAGTTTTATCATCCAAATAAACAAGTTGAACCAAGGGTAGAAAAAGGAGGTATCTTACAAATAAATGAGATGCATACAGCAAGTCAAAAGAGGTGATTCTCCCCCTCCACTCTGCTCCCGGGAAACCCCACCTGGGGTACTGCATCCAGCTCTGGGGCCCCTGGCAGAAGAATGACATGGACCAGTTGGAGTGAGTGCAGAGGGGGGCTATGATGATGATCAGAGTGTGAGATACTGGATTATTATATTATTATTGTCTCAGACCAACTGGGGGGGGAGGGGCAGAAGGGACAGGTCAAATTTCACAAAGGTGAAGTGGTGTCCATTCCACACCCCACCCCTTCGAGCCTCCTTGGGCAGCCCTGGAGCACTGCCCAATACCACACTCCCTGGAGCCCCTAACCCAGCCCCAGAATGGCTGTCACACCAGAAGTCCCACCTGCTGTGGGTGGCCACAGGAGGCCTGAGCAGATAAAACCAACACCATGTGGCCATCACATGGTCGCAGTCCTGCCATCTCCTGGACTACTGGTAGCTGGATCTATGCTGGATAGGGGGTGGTGGCTATAATTCTCTCTTCTTCTCTCTCTTTTTTTACTTCTTCTTCTCTTACCCAAGTGTCAAGAAAGGAGATTAACTGAAAGCCAGATGGGTTGGATTTTGCTAAGTTGTATGAGTTAGCATGTACTAAGTCAATGCTTTGTGGAATGTTCTGTTTTGGTTGAATGTTGCCCTTTAAATTTTTGCCAAGTTCCCTTATTGTCCAAAGATTGCCAGTAAAAGTGTGTTTGACCTCCTGAGAAACGTGTGCAGTGTCTTCTCCCAAGCACTCTCTCAAGGAATTAAAAGAACTGAAGGCCCTTTTAATAGATCCAGCAAGTGTACTTTTGGAGCCTTGTATATTTTCAAAGTAAAACCCCTTCGATGAGCTTGTAGCTCAAATCCGGGCTTTTATATCGGAGGGCTGGAGCACTTCTTCTGTGAAGATAGGCTGACAAAGTTGGAGTTGTTCAGCCTGGAGGTGAGAAGGCTTGAGACATTAGAGCAGCCTTCCAGTACCTAAAGTACAAGAGAGCAGGAGAGGGACTTTTTATAAGGGTGTGTAATGATAAGACAAAGGGTGATGGCTTTAAACTGAAAGAGAATAGGTTTAGATTAGATCTTAGGAAGAAATTCTTTACTGTGAGGGTGGTGAGGCACTGGAACAGGTTGCCCAGAGAAGTAGTGGATGCTTCGTCTCTGGAAGTGTTCAAGGTCAGGTCAGACAGGACTGTGAGCAACCAGACATGTAGACTTGGAACTAGATGATCTTGAGGCCCCTTCCACTCCAAACCATTCTATGAATCTACAATCAGTCTGCCAAAGAATAACAGAAATTTTCAGTAGTTTAGAACAAGGTCTTCTGAATCTCAGCTGAATGCCTTATTCCAATAGTGTCCGCATTCCTTGCAGTGGGACACACAGCTTATTTCCACAGACAAGCAGAGTTCAATTGGCCGTTACCATGTATTAAATTCCTGCAGTCAAGCATACATGTAGGTCTGACTTCCCACAAAAGCCCTCAGCTAGTCGCTGGCACAGCATACATTTGTTCACTGAAAATCTTATAAAGCCCTAGAAAGAGACAGAAAGATACAGAAAGAGTATATTCAAGGGGAATCTCATGCTGCCACAAAAGTAATTATATTGATGCAGATCCTGTTCTCAGTGAAGAAAAAAAAAGGATGGTCAGGAACAGACTGAGTTTGTAAAATTATCCTAGAGAACTGGATACAGCTGTAACATTGGTAGAGCATTTCCAATTTAAAAAATGAGGATATAATTCCACTATCTCATCCTTTCTACCCATTTTACTATTCGCTAAATACAGACCGTTCGGATGTTGCCTTTGGTGTCTCTTTAATATAATTTTCCATATGAAACATGACAGCCTCCTGCAGTGTAGAATTCTTCTATTACTGATTTTTATTCCTCTTCCTCATAAAGGTAAAGAAGAAGAAAACCAGTCAGGAACAAAAGCATTGAAAAGAAGAAGAAGAAAACCAGTCAGGAAATAAAAGCATTTGTAAACTACCACAAAGAAGCTGCTCCTTCCCAAATGAACATGTTTTTTCCAACTATAGAATTTTGCATCACAGAAGTACCCAAACTGCAACTGCTGACAGTATGAACTCATGCACTGTATAAAATCACTCTGGGAAGTGGTCTGTAAGCCCAGTTCATTCATTTCTAGTCTTCTGAACAAGCCTTTATCCTACCACTAGTCCCCACATAAAGAACGATTGATCTGGATCTACAAGAAATCTCTCTCTCTCTCCCATGCATCTACTCAACAAGGTTATTAAAAAACACCTCAGAACACTTCTGTGTCACCAATTATTACCAAGGACTGAATATAAACAGAATCTAACAGTAGACAAAATTCTTGAGTTCAGATTAACCCAAATGCAGCTAGCTCAAAGCATTTATTTCCTCTGCTTCAAGAGCATTAAAAGTTAAGAGAAAACACGTACACTGTTAAGCATGGTTAGGAGTCCTCGTGAGAATTTCCATGTATTGTTTTAATGATGTTCTTATATCATCTCCCCAGTACACCAGTCTATTTGGGACATTATCGAGGCATGACACGATGCAATAAGCACCTCACATTTGTACAGTAGGAAAAAGTGTGAAACACACGAACTGTCAACTTGATCACGAGTACGTTTTCACAAAGAACAGATTTCAACCAATTAAAGAACTACCAAACAAAACCACACACAAACAACTTGTCCACGAGAAAACAGAGTTAAATTTTTAAAATTTTCAGCATCCCACGAAAAAAAGTAACCCTTGGGTTAAACCTCTAAACCACAAACAGCAGGATTCCCAGTATGGCTAGGATTTAATCCAAAATTGTTAAGTCTGTGATTATTTACATTTTGCAGCTGCAGACCAACCTTGCTTTAGGGCTGCCAGTCCAATGCTTTTGCTGTTTACTGTACCTTGGTAAAGATGAAACAGAGGAACAGCTGACTAATATTTTTAAGGTCCATTGCCATTACAGATCCAGAAGTCTCTATACAAAATTGAACCTCACAAACATCAAGTCAAATTCCCTGCACTGCTGCCTGAAAATGAAGGGATGTAGTTCACTCAAGGGTAGAACCCTCACCCAGCCCTGAGAACTCACCCTGGTGTTACCTCTATTTCATAGAGACAGATCTCTCTGGTCTGTCAGCAGAGCATCACCATAGATGCACAGCTCCCTGGACTGGGAAACCTGATTCAGGTTATGAATAAACTCTCCTATTTTAACCCTTATGACCTTGCAGCTTGTCTCCAAGTACTTCTGCTGTACAAGGGCAGGGGCAACATCCAGAAAGGAGCATTTATCCATGCAGCTTAAAGTGCTGTGCCCTTCAGCTTTACTGCAGAGATTAAACCCATTCATTAACAGCCACCTGCTGATGAAAACAGCTTTCCCCTTTCCTTCCCAGCCTCAGCCACTGTCCTCTTCTTCAGCTGATGTGACCCAACCTGAGCCAATTTAGAGAAAGGGAACAATATGCCTCCCTTCAAGTATAGTAACTCTTCTACCATTTTAATTCACTGTTACAGTAGCCTGATGAGTATCTCTGCTGACTGGCAGGAAGGCACAGGTGTAAATCGAGAGAAGAGCAGAAAGTCTCTTTCCTCAGTCATTAAATCAGGTGGGTATATTAGCACCACACCCTGAGTGAGGGGTAGACAAAAGGAAATAACCCCCTCTTTTCATTCTGTCAGCCAAAAACCTGAGAGAAAACAGACATTAAATATTCCTTAACTATTCTCACACTTATTTGACTTGAAGTTACTGGATAAGTTCCCACCCCTCTGTTTCTTCTTTACTCATGCCAGTAGAAATTTCCGTGAAGCCAGGCTATTCACTATCCTCATAACTATCCCCCTGCTATTAAGCCAGCCACGAGTAATGTGTAAGAAACAAACCAAACAACACTCGCTTAGGCTGTGCCAGAAAAAAAACGGGTTCAGACAACTCTTTAAAAGAACAGAAACACATTAAAAGGAAAATGTCTTTACAGTCTTATTTCATTCCATTTAAAACAATGAGAGCAATATTAATTAATTTATTTTAACTGGGGATAATTACATGTAATTAGTTATGTTCATTTAATTACATAGGAAGGGAGATGCATTCTGATAGCACTGGAATGCAGGATAGGACAAGAAATGCTCCAAGAATCCTGTCAGAAATGAAAGAATCCACATGATGAGAAACAGGAGACAAAGGAATTATCCCAGACTTGATCTGTGGCCCAATTCAGTATCCATCTCAGATGACTTAAACACATAAGCTTCAGAAGGTGAAAACAAACCCCAAAATAAACAAGAACACAAAGACATGTTGGAGGCTATATCTACCAACAACAACTACAGTGTAACGTTCTCTTCAAAAAGACATCTCACATTCTTTATAATCTTTATTAGCAATAACTACTGGATATGGACAGTTTGTAAGCCAACTAGTTGATGGATTTACCCTTGAACTCCTTCCTTAATCACTCCAGTGGCTGAGTTCCACTATCTAATCATACACAAGATAACTGGCTTAAGGTGGATAAAGAAACAGTAATATGTTATATCTTGGCTTTAGTAAGACTTTTGATGCTGTCGCTAGACAGGAATGTATCTAATACCATAAACTGGGTCAGATGAAGGTCAGATGAAAATTCACTCCTTAAAAGAGCATTTATCAATATATTACTGTCAAAATAGAAACTGATTCCAAATATGGTCAAAGTGATGGCAAAGGAAGCATCAAAGATGATGAAAAGTTACCAAAAGGTACTTTCCCTCTCTTGTCTGATGGAAACAAAGGGAAGTCTGGATGTCTTCCCCTCTTGTTCTCAGAGAACACAGCAGTCAGACAAATAGATCCCCACCAGTCACAGTCTGTGTCTAGGAAATTGTACTGAAGAACCCATAAAGACAATGTTTGAAGAGTATTTCTTTCATTTTATTGACTGAATCAATATGGAAATCTGTGTTTGCTGTATATGACAACTTTCACATGCATATATATTTATCAGAAATTTTATTTAATAACTCCTTTGGGGATTCTCTAAAGATTAACTAGAATCCAGTGTAAGGTTCCTGCTTTCCTAACAAATAAGAGTACTCAAGTTTCTGCTGGTTTGGGTTTGATTGGATTTTTTGTCTTCTCTCTGCACCACCTCAGTTCCAGTGGAGCCATAAATGGACAGGCCTGTTCTCAGATTCCTGACCTCACGCAGTGTCAGTCTCTGGGCTGTTTTCCACAGCATAACTTTTATCTGTAGTCTGCCTAAATCCACCCTGTTAATCTGCAGTTCACAGATGGGGGGGTGGAGGGGGTAGAGGGGGGAAGAAAAAACCCCAGATTTCTGAGGTCTAGTGAGCAGCTCAGTATCAACTCAAGAAAAACACGTAGCTCTGTGAAGTTCATCCTCTCCGCCCTTGCTACCGGTCAGACCTTTATGGGGAATTACACCGCTATGACTTGGAGCCTCTGTGAATCACGAGAGGTTGTCTAATGCCTCCTGAACGCTCAGAGCTGGCAAAGGTGCAGGGCTGAGGAATACGTCATCAAGTGGAATGGGGGAGGGATGGAGACACTGCCCTTCCTTCCCCCTTC
>NW_021940535.1:15849039-16010418 GCF_001715985.3 Manacus vitellinus | reverse complement strand
CTATCGCGAGCCGTCGTGCTCCGCAGCCCGGCGGGACGCTGGTTACCGCTTCCGCCCGGCGCCGTTGCCATGGGCACGGGGACGCCATGGCCGAACCCTCCCCGTAGGGTCAGATCCCGGCACCTCCAGGCCCCTGGTCCCGGGCAATAAAAACAGAAACGGCCTGAATAGAGTCCAGGAGATTTTTTTATTGCTTTTACCAACTTTCTGAAATGTTACAAAAGATAATTTTATTCTAGCAGTAATTAACACAAAGGCTGAATCTTTCACATTAAAGACAAGTCTGAGAGTTGTGTTTTCTGTATAAACTGAATTTTGATTCTACAGCTGGAATAATGTTTTCGTTTGCTTTGGATTTGGTTATAAAGTAAGAAAACGTCACTGTAATTAGAAAAGCAGTTGTAAAAAATTCAAACCGTACAGTATGTAATCACATTTCAAATAAAGAGTATTAAAATCAAAACCTCAGTTCAGCTGCAGAAGCCGAACCTGGAAGACACTTTTGCACAGGACCATCAGCAACGATAGAAAAGAAAATACTATAAATGATGTGTCTCTCCAATAAAATAATTTAGAAAAGTATCCATTTTCAAACTTATTCATTATTCCAAATAAATGTCAACAGATACTAAATTCAATATGAAAGTGTCTTTAGGTTAACTTCAATGCCAACTACAAAGTTCTAGAGGTTTTCACTAAAAACATTATAAAATAAAATCGACTTAAACTTACTGAGCAATTTGCTTTATTTATAGCACTACATTTATGCTGACTCAAAGCTGTGTGTCTCTATAGTCTTAAAATTTGCCATAAAATAAATTACTGTTGGTATAAAGAAAATATTTCACACATTTGTACTGTACTTGATAATTTTGTCCTAGATGAGTAATTAAAACATTACTAATCATAAAAAAGCAAAAAGAAAACTAAGCTCACTGTGGTGCTCATCTGACAGACTAAATTTGTGAACTGAAAGTCATGAACCATTTACCTTATGATTTACAGAACATATGTACAAGACAAACCCTTTAGAATGGTGCAGGCTCTGTGATGTGACAACTATTTGTTACAGATATATTCTACAGCCTGTCGAACCTGCCTTTAGGAAGTTACTGTATACAGACAGAGATGCAAGTGAATGAAACAAATGATAACTTATGGGAGAACGTTCATTAAATGTGGAAAAAATGGCCAAGATACTTGGTTGGAAAAAAACACCATTAGGGCACCAAATTCTACCCTAAAAGTTTTTATGATGACAAACTTGGCAATTTGGAACATTTCACGGAAAAATTTTTAAAATATT
This sequence comes from Manacus vitellinus, assembly GCF_001715985.3. NCBI lineage: Eukaryota > Metazoa > Chordata > Aves > Passeriformes > Pipridae > Manacus > Manacus vitellinus. The sequence continues at coordinate 16,009,112 of NW_021940535.1, read as the reverse complement.
ATGTTATAACTGCAAAATTAATCTAGGAAGAAACTGTCATTAACTTGGGCATATGTAAACAGAATGAGAAACATGTCACTGTAACACATATGAAAACAGTAAGAATGACTTGTCTAGAATATAATTTAAACATGAAACTGCATTTTAAGTGATACATTTTAGATGATAATTTAAATGGAGTGGTCAAAATTAAGACCTACACTTCATGTAAACATTCATATTTTTAAATAAATTAGAAAAAAAAGAAAAGAAAAAAATGAAAAAAGAAGAAGGGGGGAAAAAAAAAAGGGGGACTTCCTGAGGTGGCTCTGCAGCCAGGTACACAGTAGCACTAAGCTCCATTCCAGGAAACCAAGGCATCTAAAAAAAGTGCAGGGTTGTTTATTTTTCTCTGACTGTTGGAATGGAAATACATTGGTGTAGTTTTTACAGGGTTTAAACCCTATGAAAAAAATCAGTGCACAGCAATTATCACTGCTCTTTTGCATCCATTAAGGCAAAATGTATATCTAAAATAGAAACTACATCCTTAGCCATTTCATTTTAATACCATGCGTGATTTTAAAGCAGAGAAGGTGTAAAATGAGCAGCGAATCACTTAACCATGGATTATCAATAGAGATTTATGCACTTAATACCAGATCTTCTCCTGTTCATATGGGGAAAAAGTGCAAGTATAACGTGCTACTACTGCCTAGGAATACTGGAACTAAAGATTACTGTAAACTGGTTTGCCAAGTTATGGTCTTTCTGGCACTGATTAAAATATCTACACAATAAATAAATACTGTGATTAGACTTGTGGGCTTTGGTTTTGTTTCCTTTCTACTTTACTAGAAATATATCCACTTCCTGTAATATTGACCTAAACTTAAAACCTTCCCAAAGTAGAAGCCAGATACAAGGTGTGCAGCACCACAGAACCCTGATTTCCAGCATTAAAGAGTTAGAAATCCAAGAGGCTTATAGTAATTTTTTGTGTCTTTGGAAACTGTTGCAGGACTCTGAACATTAAGTGTAAAATACTACTGGGAGGACTAGAACAAAAGTAATGTGTTGTGGACGATGTTACCTAAAATGCTCAAAATATCTTCTCTCTTCGATTCAGCAAGAGCTACTTAGTAGTCAACAACTGACATGCAGATATGTGCTTTTTATTCTTTTAAATAATGTAGAAAGTTTTGGGAAACCATCTGCTGTAGTTTCACTGTATCTCAGTTTGATCAGAGGGAAAACATGGGTTATTTTCTAAAAGAGCACAAACTCAAACTAAGGCACAAGCTACACTACTATCTAAGAACACCGGTCATTACACAGTATTGGTCAAACTGCTAATGCAGGCCTCACTTGCTTTGCCACTGACCTGAGCCTTTGTTATGACAGTTTGGATACCATTATTCATACTGCTGTACACTACAACTTCCTTTCTTTAAACTGTCTTCTTGGAATTCAGTCAAATGAAAAAAGGAAAAAAAAAAAAGGAAGAAAAATGTTAAATAATTACATTACATTTAAAGGGAACAGTAACAGTCCGTGTAATGTAAATGCTATTTTTAAATGTTTCTATTTATTCCCACTGATTGCTTTATTTTTGTAATATACAATTACCTTCTCTTGAGATGACACTTGGCTGAAGTGCACAAAAATTCCACCTCAAGTGGTATTTTCAGATAAAGTCTGCCTTCCTCCAGAATCAGCTCCTTTTACTGGACCACCTCAACTGGTCCATGATAAAACTCCCAATTTTGCCAACAGTTTGCTTAACAGCAAACAGCATCTTCTAATTTTAAATTAGCACAGATTCTAATTAAAGTCATTGCAATACATCCAGAAAGGTCTAGTGGCAATACAGAATGTAAAGAGATGGAAAGTAAATACAAAAAAACCCCCTAAGGTATAAGGCAAAAAGTATTAACAATGGAAACTGCGCAGGTAATTGATCAAGATTTTCATTTATATATAAAATTCTCATTATTTCAAATATTATAGTGCTAAACTCTAGAACTTGAAAATGTTAAGTATAATAAATGCACACTGACTGTATCTTTATCAGTAGAGCCCCCCAAAAATCCCATTTACTTTAATAAATGAATATTTATTTCTTCAATTCATTGTACATGATAAAAATTTATACTAATTAAAATAAATAAAATGTTTAAAAATAAGTTGGTGTGATATCATATATGCCCTTTACAATGGAGAGGATCAGAACTGTACACACAAATACCACAAGCAATTAGTAATCCATAAAATAATACTGATCATAAACCTATTCCAGAATTAAACTACAGCTAATTTAATCAAATACACAGTAAATTTAAAACCCAAGAAATATATTTGATGAAGACATGAAACTTTTAGAGTATTTCATTCTTAGAGCGAAGTAAATCAGACTCTGCAAGTTAATAGAAAAAATTGCAAGTAAAAACCAGAAGAAAAGAATTCAAGAGTACTGTTGTGGTAAGTATGTATAACTTTGTAGAGACCAAATTGCTGCCTGTAATTTCAAATTATATTGTGTAAACATGGAGTGTCCAGAATGGCAAATACTGACTTGGGGATCTAACTACAATTACTGCACTCATACTGCTACTGGACAATAATGAAAAGCCAAGACACAATTAAAAAAAAAAAAAAAGGGGGAAAGCAGGAAAACAGGGTATTTAGATATATTTTAAGGCTTAACTAACCATCTGACTTAGGGCTCTAGGCCACTTCTGTAGAATAGGAGAGATAGATTCCAGAAAACACTAGCATGGAGTGGAGACATAAACCACAGCAGTTCTTGTCAACAGCACATTAATATTTGTTCTATGAAACCACAAAAAAAAGTATACCCTGCAAAAAACAAGCACTAATTGCCTGCATGGAAAACAAACTTCCGTAGCGCACATTATAAACAGAGGTATTGCAAAACTTTAAGCCATGTGGACCAGTAACCATCAGCAAAAGCTGATGCAACTTTTATGCACATATTGATTATTGAAAAAAATAAGCATTCATTACAGTCTTCCTATTTAAAAATTAAAATAAAATTCCCAATAAAATAAATAGCTGAAGTGTGATTACCACTCCTCTTACTTATTGGAAAAATCTTCGCATTACGCAAGCATATCTACAGTGCCCTAGACAATGGCAGAATTAAATATATGTTGCTCCTTAAATTGGAAATCACACTTCCATGGTATAATATCCTACAGTGATACATATATACACACACAAATACACACAATTCCTCTTGGTTCCGTTCTATAAAGATGTTTCAGCATCCACATATTTCACAACAGGTGATTTTTCCACTTCTATTTTCACACTTTCTGGTTTTTCAGGGCTGTTCAAAAACAAAGAGGAAAATGTAAGGTTTGGTTCACTTTCAAACATTTTATACTTTACACAGAACACTAGAAGTATTTACATAGAGACACTTTCATGATGCAATTCTATGAAATTTTAGTAATTGTTAAATGCTATTCACAAGAACAGTACAAGCCTAAAGAGAGAAAATGCCAATCTCTCATCCATAAATACCATTTCCAATCCCACTGCTATTATTGATTTGAAGCTGTTTGGCAAAACATCTTTAAAAAGAAAAAAACCAACAACACAGCAACCTGCAAAATCGTCTAGTTAAAAATACTCAAAAATACTTAACAAGCAATATTACTAACACTGCTTTATTCTTGGACAGGGAAACGATTTTGTTCGTAGTACAAGACTGGGAAAACATTTAGGTCTTTTCAAAAGGGAGAACCACACTTGCAACAACAGTAGAGGACAGTTAGAAACCTGCATAAGTGTCCATTCAAGTGAAGTGGAAGACCCTAAAGACAAGTGGTTGGCTGGCACCTGAACAACTGATCCTCTTAGGGACGCAGCCATTGAACGGTGCCTTATTCAAGGACAAAAAGGAACGTCCCAAGGTAATTGCAGGACAGTAGAAGATAAAATGAAAGAGCATAAGAGGAAGGATTCTCGAGGCATGAGTATTAGAAGAGATGACACATCTGTAAAGTTGCTCTCTAAGGAAAAAAATGTATTAAAAATTCATACAAAGAGAAAAATTCTGGGACTCCTTGGAAAATGCAAGTGTTTGCAGACTCCACAGAGTCTGTAAACTATGACAGATGGTTGAGGGAGAAAGAAAAAGCAATCTGAAACAGTTCAGAACCAGAAAAAAAAAAGAAGAAATGTATTTTCTTTTAAATATATTATTTTTAATAAATAATGTCAACCCACACAACATGTCCTCTGGAATTATAAAAGACATGCTTGCATTAGTATTTGAAACTGATAAATCTGAAAATAGCACTGCCTACAGAACCATTTTTACCACAGCACTGAATATCTGTCCATACCAAGAAATGAAGACTGCTACACAGAAAAACCTTAACAGAACTGAGATGAATAATTTACTGGTAATTACTTTTGACTGAGCAGTAGTGACATCTCTAAATCTTGACAGCACCCACTAGACAAGAAAGTGTAGCAAATATCTCAAAACAGCAACTGAGTTAAGGCTCAAGGAAGTCCTGCCTTTTAACATTTTCTAGATTGATGCAATATCAGATTGCCTCTTGAAAGAGCTGGTTTCTGGCATCAGTTTTTTATTTTCAATTTATAGTTTTAGGAAGTTCTCTACCAAGATGGAATTTTTACTGTACTAAGCTCAAGCAGGGCATGTTATGGAATAAAAGGGAAATGGCTAATAGCAAAATATAACAAATGGATGGAATAATGAATACATGCTTAGTAATCAAAAAACATTGCAAACTTGTCAGAAGCCTGATTTGCTAGTGCTGCATATAATTCTATACTAACTTAACTTACTCAGGAAACAGTACAACTCCATCTTGTGCTTTCCTAACTTGTAACTACCTAAAAACCAAAATTTTAATTCTTCTGGAAAGAGAAACACAGGTCTGTATCTCTTCAAGCCTTATACACCCAACAACTATCAGATAAGGTACTAGAACCATCCACAAATTCTGTAACAGATTTCTGAGAATTTAGCATGAAAGAAAACAATTAAAAGAAGAGGGTAGACTGATAGATATGCTCTGTTATCTAATGCCTCTATTATTTGTCTTCCTGACAGTCTTGTTCGTGTAGTACTCAAGTTTTAAAAATGTTTCAATTAAACACGAAATTAAACATTTTAAAAGTGTTTAAACAAATACAGGCTAGAGGTTCACTCGAAATGGTGCCTGCACTCACAAGTCTCTTCAGCTTTTCCTCTTCACCCTTGGCTGACCTGCTGTCTGGCCAAAGCAAAGCCGTATTTCCATGCCTAATTTGGAGCAACACACGTGTTGAATAGTCAGATGGTACAAAAGTGCTAAGTGGCCACTCACTTCTACTGTTTCCATGATGCAAGCTCAATGGCACCTGAGATAGCTTGCACAGTTACATATGAACACTCCCTTCTCACCATGAACTCCTCCACCAAGATGTAATTTTATACAAAATCTGACAATTTCTTATCTTTGAAACATGCCTTCCTTTGACAGAATTGGCTGAAAGGGATCAACCAAGAGAGATGCGTAGACAACAGGATTGCATAAGCTTAGTGTTCCAAGGCAACCATGCCCATTCTCCCTTCTTTCCTACATAAAAACTACTAAGCAATAGTTGCATTGTGATGGAACAGTTCACAGATACCAGTCCCTATAAAATACAAGCCTTTCAGGAAGTTGAGGATATTCCACATATTCAGGTTTTGGTTTATTTCCCTTGATAGATTTGGCCAGACAGGAAAGAAACTAGGACAGAAGAGCAGAATGATTCATTGCACCCAGAGTTGGTTGTATGACAGGGACTTCACTGAGAAAAAGGCTCCCAATCAGTACAGAAGATGCCCATCAGCTCACAGGGAACTGAACTCCTGATCTGTCCAGTACCTCATTCAAATATATTTTATACTTAGTGAAGGTAGTATTTGAGACAGGTTTAATTTTTATAATATTAAAAATGAGTTGAGGAAAATGAATCAAGCAACCCACCCACAAAACCCTAAGGCAGATCCTAGGCAGCATAAAGCAACAATCAAAGTGACTTACCATTATTCCCAGTCGAATTTGTAATGTTGAGGATCAAACCACTCCCATGCTCATATACACTCTAGTATTTAGAAACCCTAAGCCCATCAGAGCAGTAAACACTTGTATTAAGCAAATAAAGAGTAATTTCAAAATTACTATTTAAAATAATACATTTAATTAAATAATTCCTTATAGAAATTGATAAACTTCATAATGAAGAAAAATTAAGTTTGAATTCAAGTTCCTCTAAACTAAAAGTCAGTAACTCATTACAAACCACATACATTCATTTTTTTGATATACATTTCAAGAAATACAAGTACAGCTGCTAAACACAAGACCACAGTTAGAAAACATGTGAGTAATTATAGCTACCTCAGGTTAGCTCTGGTTACTTTGGCATTCTCAGTACTCATGGAAAGAGCCTTCCACTGTGCAGTTTTGGCCATTTCGTCTGATATGTTTACAACTGAGGGATCAATGCTAAAGAACAAACATACTTTCTGGTTAGTATTCAATTCCTTGCAAAAGTATTATACTTACTGTCACTCATCATTTACATCAGTTGTGCCTTTTCTCAATATTTACACAGCCACAAGTTGAGTTCATCTCTCAAAAATGTATTTCAACAAAAAATTGAAAATTTAACTCACTAGCACTACCATAACCACACATCATCTTGAAAGAGTTTTTCACATAGATACCACTAAGACATTGAGAATATTTGAGAGATAACTCCTATGCTCAGAAATAATGAATTTAATCACACTGTTCTGCTAAGGTTTTCATAAACCAGTTACTTTAGGTGGCTTCCAGGAAATAATCAAGAGCAAAGAAGCAAATGTTAATAAACTTTCAAAACTGGTATCTCAGGTGAGAGTTAAAACTACTAAAAATCCAGAAATTACAATTATCTAGACAGATTTCAAGGTTTGGTTTTTTTCCAGCAAAGCCTTACTAGACATTTTTCAAGGTTCTTTTGCCAGACCACCCTCCTCCCAAGTCCTGTAGAAGTTCACCCTCAGAGATGGTAAGTTTTTAAAATCTATTTCCACTTTTGTCCTCCACACATTTACATGTACAGTGGACTTAGGTGTTGCCTGTAGGTATGTTTTCTGTCCTGTTCCATACTTAAGCTTCACAGTCTACTCCAGGTTATCTGTAAAAGTTTTTCAAACGGCAAAGAAATTTTTCAAAGCCATTTTTTCTCAGGAATCCCCATAAGATACAAGGCAGCAGAATACATAGTAAACACACACACACAGCTGATGAAATCATAGTTCTACTGTGAGAGCAATTAGCAAGTCAATTGTTTTTTAAAAAAGCTTTAGCATTTAGTATTTTCATTTGAGTTGCTACAGTCTGATTAAGCCTGCTTTCCGAGTAATACTCATCAGGAATAACTTCTGCCTGTTCCCAACTCACATCAAGGTAGACCTGACACTACCCTAGATTCATAGGAAGGCCAATTTTTAACCCAGGAACCCTCAGAGAGGAAAAGAAGCTACTTATCTGTCACATCTTCAGAGTGTGTTGGAACAGTTGTAGAATACTTGACAACTCAGTTAAATACAACCCCCAGTAAGGGAGAGACACACTAAGACAAAATGCCTTCCAAAGCTGAAGGAATTTCCATCAGTGAAATTCCAGCACTCCCTTTTCTGGAAAAGAACCTGTCCTCATATTTACTTTCAGAAAATGACCTTTTACTAAAGTAAAAATGGTTGCCTGTAAAAAGGGGTTTTTGCACCATAAAAGTTACTGACTTTAGACCTCACTGAAGTAAACCAAAGAATTACACACTTAGACTGTCTGAAAAATCCAAGTGGCTGGTAAACACATGGCTCAACTGATGCTATTAGTTGCTTAATGCTCAGTATTTCATGCACAGTAGCACACAAATATTCCATAAAAACTGACCAAGGATGCTTCTTCACCTTTAGTACAGCTGGTCGAAATTGAGTCATCTGATCTGTTCAAGATGGTCATGTAAATTTATAATTAAGATGCAGTTTTAAAGAACAATGCAACATAAAAATACTACTGTAGCATCATGAGATATACCTTCATAATTCCTAATCATGGCTAAGTTACAAGCTTGAGAGGAAAAAAAATTAATTCAACCCATACCAACTTAATATAAAGCAAATTACACCATGTGATACAAAAACTTTTAAAAGACCAACATTTTATTATACCTGCATTTCAGCGTTTTTACAGGAAAATTCAAACTTGCTTCTCCATATGCAAGGTGTACGCTTTCATTGTCTGAAAGCATTCTCTCTGCTTCCTGTAAATTCCAAGTAAGAAGTTTGTAAAATTAGTCATGCAGCAGAAACCAAAGTATCTCACACTGACAGTTATTCCATTCGGATAAGGTATCGGAGTTGCATGCAGGAGAAAAAGCTTATGACCTTTTCTCTTAGAAGTGTTTTATTCAGGCAAGGGAGACGGGAGAATGGGGAAGGAGGGTGTTACAAGCTTTGTAAGGAATTCAGCTAGGTGATGTACAGCAAGGCTGGACTTTTATGGAGAAGTTACACAAGCTGTATTACTATATTACTGGTAACTCGCAGTTGCTTTTAATGAAAACACACACACACACAAGCACCATATCCCTGATACTATGAACAGTTCTGCGGTGAATTTAAGCAGGATAAGGAACCCTACTCCACCACTTCCATCTCCCCTTCCTTTTTCTCTCCTTCTAATCTGATGAAAGACAAAAACCTCAACATTTTTGTGTTAACTACTGCTTCTTTCCACTTTGCTTGGTAATTTTCATCACAAATAAGAATCACAGTCCATAATAGCATAATTGAAACAGTGACTTAATTCCTTAACTGTCAGCAATAGTTCCTCTAGAACTAAATCTCATTAGTAAGGAATTTCAAAATGTATATTTGGTATATAAGGCCATATGCTCCAGTCACTTAAAATTCTTTTTCATCTTATTATCTCCTAGTAATTTACAACATGCTTAGTTTGATTGTTTTCACACTTACTTCTTTCTCTTTTATCTTTTTGTCATCTTCTTTCTTCTTTTTACTTTCTGGCATAAGATCATCAAGCCAACTAAGCTCTCTTTTGGTGAAACATAAATCCATGAGCTTGCGAATAAACACTAAAGCTAGAACCTTAAAGGAACCACAAATGAAATTATTTATATTTAACTATTTAAATGAACAAAAATTCACACACGCTTTCAGTACACTCAATCTGTAGTTGAAGCCCTTTTTTCTACTACTAGTTTTATCTTACCACAAAGTTAAATAACTTCCACTTTCAATAGCTACTCACAATTGAACTGCTTATTTTCAGGAAATGAAAAGTCTTTGTGTTTCAGAGGGGTTTTTGGTTTCTTTCCCACTCCTTTCTTTCTTATAGCAACAAACATCTTTTGAAGAGATTCTGGATAAATCACATACTCTTGTAAAATTACTAACTTGTAAAAAAGAAAACTTACCATCATAGGGAAAACAACAGCAGCTGCAGAGGCTTTAATCACCCACAACAGAACTAGACAAGTGAGTTGAATGACTGTAAAGATATGAACCTTCCAGAGTGGCACATAACGTAGATAAATCAAGTCAGGTTGATGTTTGGCAGGCATTCCAAACAGTTTTATACGGTCAAAAAACTGCACGGAAAATGAAATCATCCTTCAGTTAATGATTTTATGTCTCTCCGAAAGAAAATAAACATTTTTATGGGACTCCACAAAGGTGAGCTAATTCCAAATAAAACACTAATGAAAGACACTGAATATTCAAGGAGGTGGAACTGGGGGCTATTTTGTTGGGTTCCCCCCCTCACACTAATAATAAAAAATTCCAGAATATTGCAGAAAATTTGTTTCTTGGTTAAACTATTGAAGGAATAAATTAAAAAGAACTGGAAAGTGAAGGTACAATACTGTAAGAATCATGACACTCAGGAAATTATCCTACACGCTATTCAGACAATATGGAGTAGCATTATTGTGGCTCACATAATGTGGTCTGTTACAGTTTCCTTTTCAGTCAGTGTTAAACAAACTGCTCATTAATATCAGATTTTACCTGAATGCCTTTTAATGAAGATACTCCCATGTAAAGAAATACACCATACAAAACTGGCATTGGAATAAACTGGGGAAGAAAAAACAATCAGTTAAAAGTGGAATCAACACGGCATAAGATAGCAGTCCATATCAGAGAAAGACACAGACCAAGTTATTTTTTACTTTATATTTTACTGAAGTGAAATCTGTAAAATCTGAGGCCCTTTATTTATAGAGAAAATATATGCATCACTGGGTAGCAAAAAAATCTAGAACTAACAAGGTTATCCCCAGGATTAAAAAAGCAGTTCCATCTTGACTGCCCATCCATTCAATTTTCTAGGTTGCAACCAAGATTTTTATTCATGCTAAGTATACTGCTTTATGTTGCAATTTGATAGGAACTGTATTGACACTACTGGATTCTGCACAACTTCATGAAATTACCATATGAAGTCTTACTTTTGATCACTTATCTTGCATTTCTGGAGCAGTTGAAACAAAAACCCCACCATACCAGCTGAGCTATGAAAGTCTGCTAATTTTTCAGAGCTAAATTTTGCTTCATTAAGATCAATTTAAAGCTTACTGCAGATAAAATTTATAATAATTTAAATAATAATATATAATATACATCTTATATAATTTAATATTAAATAATTTTATCCTTTAATATAATTTAAAGCCTAGTAAGGTAAAGTTGTCCACTGATTTCAGTGGCACTTGCATCAAACCTCTACAGTGAAGCTTTCAAGTAAAGGACAGCCAATGTACAATTTGAAATCTTAATAAAAACTGCTGCTATCAAGCTTGGACTTGAACTTAATCAAGCTTTGATTAAACAGTGTGGAATAAAACTATGCCTTAGGGATTCATTACTGCATGTGTGGTGTGGCTAGTGTCTTCATTGTAAGCTCTATAATTTGATATTTTAACTTCTACTGCATTAAATCAGTATAAATCCACACATGGAACAAAAGCACAGCAACTGACAGATGCAAGGCTTTGTTCTCCTTACTTCTTTTGAACAATAACAGTCATTCACACTGAAAAAGAAAAACATTTAATAAAAAACAAGAGAAATTATTTCATTCCTATTACCACAGGTCCATTAAAAAAGCGTTAGTTTCTAAGAATCAGCTGTTTTAACATGGGGTAAACATCTTGCTTCAGCAATCAGCACTTTTAACTTTTGCCTTTGAGCAACAATAAATCTATTTCATTATTTTTGCTTTTGTTTCTGATTATTTGCATTATATAGCGAAGTTCTTGGTAGCTTTTCAACCAGAGACTGTCAACTCTGAATACCTATTTTTAGTAACTAGTACGGTCTTATTGTTTTCAGACCTTGACATTCTTTAACACATACAAATGGCCAATTCTTTAGAATTTACAATATGTAACTCTAATTACTAAACTATAGCTGTGTGTTCACAGGTTTATTCCTTCCCATTATCTAAATTTAAGAAGCTATGTTTCTCATGAAATTACTTATGATCTGCCTTTAATCTGACTTTTGCAAAGTTCATAAAGGTACTAGCAATGATGCAATATCTGATATTCTGGCAACAAAGAGCAGTTCTTTTGTTTCTCCTTTTAACTACTGGATTTGAAACAACTAAGCAGAAGTTGAACAGCTTTTAGTAAAATCTGAGCAAAAAGCCACCCAAACTGAGTAGTTTTCTTTCAATAAAGTCCTTGAAAGGCCACTAGGGATATCAATTAAGAGACAAAGTGCAATCTGAAGCTACAATACAACCAGCAAAATCACTATTACACCATGATGATGCATAAGATAATCTTGACACTATAAGCATCAAATGAAGTTTAATAAGATGAAGATAAGAACAAGTGAACAATATAATTTCTGACTATCACCTTTTAAACCAGACAGTTTTGTTCCTTCTGCTGTATTGTATTACTTCTGCTCAAGTAACTTGATATCTTTATCACACTCCTTTTCTCTCCCCATTTATGCACTCACATAAAAACTACGTTTTTTGGGTAACATAGCTTCAATAAGCTAAAAAAGAGCTGTCAAGAAAACCAGGTATGACAGACAAAGGTTGCTTTCTTTACTACTCACTACATTCCTAGTTTTCTCAGATTTTGTTTTCTTACATCCTCCCACACTGTTTCTATTCAACTAACATCTGTTGCTAAAAAAGAAATTAAAGAATGGGTCCAGGCATGTTTTACTTAACATAATAAAACTTCCTAACATTATGAAATGCTAAATCACAACATCAAAATCAAAAGCACAAAGAAACTATTTTGGAAAAACTTTTACCTTTAACACAGAGGTCATGAACACTGACATCCCCATCAGCACAAAAATCATCAATCCTGTCACTCGCTGCTCCCGGATTCCCAAAAACTTTGGTTGTTCTCCTGGTGCTGAGCACTGAGATTCAACTTTCAGGCTGTTAACGTGACTTATAGACAGGACAGTTGCAGCAACAAACCATGGTAAACCCATGAGAGAACATATCCCCAACATAACACCAACCATCAGCAGATCAAGATGATAACCACAGCCTTTCTGTAAAATTAAGCAAACAAATATCTTGATAAACTTTCTATTTATATGATACCATATTTCCAACTCAGCCAGTAAATAATCTATAACTATAAAATTACATACTTTGAGAGGGTCTACAAAATTGTATTTGTTCTTTATTAGTCAATTTAAACATGTATTTAGTAGCTGCTGTTAATGTTCCATAAATTTGCAGAATGAATCTTATTTCAAATAAACTTGACTTACACAACACTAGGTTTTCAGAAAAATTACTTTACCTTCAGTTTATGCTCTTTCCTGTTTATAATAACAGCTGTTATTTGTTGATCCATGAAAATGAGAATAGTACAGAGTAAAGCAGGAACAGCAGCAACTAAGAGTGTCCACCAAGGGTTGCTTCCAAGAGGATCTATGAACCATCCTCGGTCTTTTCGGGTGGGCTGTAAAAAACCCCCAACAACAATAAGAATTAAATGACTATAAGAGAATGCAGATTTTATTGCTGCAAACAACTTCAACAAACAACAGATCAGTTTCTTAAATATGCATTCAGATTTTTTTCCAATGGCTTTGACCAAAAGACTGATTTAGCTATTACAAGTGAACATAACATTTATGTGGAAAAAATTAAAACAAATCCATTCAATCCCTCATATTTGTACATTTGCACAAAAGAATGCTTCCTTTTCAGTTATAGTATAAAGCAGTCTCTTCTGTCAGGTGAGACATCCATCTTTTCTGAGAGACTACTTGATCAACTACATTGTAAGCAAAAAAGAGACATTTCTGTTTCTATACAACTCCATTGTTTTATTGTCTATAAAACTGCAAGCATTTTCAAAAGGTTTTATTTCTTACTTCAAATTTCTCTGGAACATGGAGCTTAGGAGAAGGTATTCCTATAAAATAGTCAATCAAAACCATGATTACTATGGTCAGAAATACTGCAAAGTCACTGATGGTAGAACGCACCTATAAAGGAAAGACTTGTGTTAAGTCTTGTTTTTTCATCATTACAATTTGCATGTACAGAAAGACAATTTCTCCCCTATGAAAAGTGAAGTCTGTCTACATTATACTATGTCACTGAACATTACATATATTTTCTCTGTTTTTTCACACTAAGCTGCCTGCCAGCATATGAAGTTGCATAAGATAAACATTCTGTACATTCAACTACCTCATAATGCTGTTCATCCAATTACCTCATTTAAAAGTGGTTTACTGCAAGAGGCAAAATAACTCCCTCATCATCTTCCTGTCCCCTCAACCCTACTAGGGGACTCAGCCATCACAGCTAGTCTCTTGTAGCTTAAGTCAGTAACATTACTGAAGAGTTCTGAAATCAATATTCATAGATTTGATGTTTTAATCGATAGGAGGCAGATAATCTGCAATACATTCAGATTATCAGAGATAATTTTATTAAACGTAAGGAACATTTTGCAAGAGTAGGCTGAGGTTTACAGAAGATCTAACCACTTCATTCTGCCTACAAGAAAATGTGTAAATCAGTCCAAGGATCATCATCGTATTAGCCTCTATTAGAAAACACATTCCCCTGAGAAACCACTCAGAACTCTACAAACATCAGTAGTCTGGGGAAAGCAATCAACTGTTTTGTACGGATAAGCGAGAAAAACAGCAGCAGTATTATCTCTCCAAATGATATCTGGCAATTCCCATTAACTTAGGGGATTAGGTCTTCCAATGTTTAGAACATCTTGTTACAACTATACCAAAGTACAGAGAAAGAACTGAATTTTCTGCAGCCAATTTCTTTCCTCTAATGTCTTCATTTTTGCAATTATTAGCTAATTTTGGGGGTTTAATTTCCTTTTCTGTCTTAAAATAAATATCATAATAAAAATTTCAATTTAAGTTATAGTAAGGTATTTATCACAAGATAACAATAGTCTCTAATCAGAATTACCTTAGTTGGGAAATAGCGTTTAGTCTTGAATTTCTTAAGGAAAGAGGAGAGGAAAAATGTTGTAAAGAATAGTATGACAGACCAGAAGAGAACATCTGGAATATATGGTCCGTGATGGCCACAAGCTGATCCACGAAACACACCATGAAATTTTAAACATTCCTGCAAAGAGAAAAACTCTTTAATTTTCTATGTTTTATACATTTAGTATATTCAATCAAGCTTGCAACTTTTTGATTTAAAACACATTTGAGAACGTCCACAATCCCAAAAAAGGGGGTTCTTTCCTTTATCACTACCTACCCTGAAATGCCAAAAATGTGTGCTGTCTGTTCCAGAAAAGCCACAGCAGCCATCACTGATTATTTCAGGATGCCAAAATGTTGGGAGATGCCCAATTCCTTTACATTCACATTATTTCTATTCTGTTTCTCAAAGCATTGCAAGATAGAATGTATATAAAATAAAAGACTGAGGACTAAGCCCATGAAAAGCAGAAGATCCAACATCAACTTTCAAGCTAACAGACATAAAAAGACCATCTCCTCAGTTTCTCCCACCTCTTTATTGATGATTTTGTTCTGATACAGTTAAGGAAAACAAACAGACTTCGTAAAACAAGATTAATCCAACCATAAGAAAAAAGTTTCTGGCAAAGTAGAAATGCATGGTAAATAATGGATTTGAATAAAAAAGAAAACAAGGTAAGATGATCCCTATCCAAAAGGTTTATTGAAATGCAAAGCAAAAATTTAAAGCAGATGCAAGGAGGTACAAGGAATCAACAAGCCAATAAATCAAACAGTTGGAAACAGCACTGCCAAACCTAGTCTTAAAGGGGAGTAATCACTGGAAATGTAACTTATGACAAGAATTCTTCCTGTTAACAACGTAGTTTGATTACAAGCACAACCAAATCCTGGATCAGTTCCATCTCTCAGGTAGACTAAAGGTGATTCAGAGGATGAAAAGGCATATAAAATAAATAATAAAGTAAATATAAAAACTAAGTCCAAGAGAAACTGCCATTCTAAGTGATTATGGTAAACTAGAAGTCATTAGTGGGACACAGAAAACAGCACTGCTAAAGCCCAAGTAAAGCACTGAGGTTTTAGCATTGTACTTTTGCTGTGGAAAACACATACTTTCAGTGTTAATGTCTAGGCTTAGACACAATGGGAGCCCATATACAGATTGCTGCTGCTGCTTTAGTAGCCTCAGATGCCTGAAGTGGGCACACAGAGCTAGCAAATGCAACACAAAATTTATACCAGATCCAAATCAAAGATGTAGGTGGAAACAAGATGCCAGGGTACACAAAGTGGTTGTACACAGTTGCATTTAGTCCACCTCATACCACCCAAGGAACTACTAATCAGCAAAAGTGTTTCTCCCTAAAGCCTCCCAGAGCACTTCCACATAGAAACTATCCCCTCTTCACCTACCCACAAAATCAGATACTGGTATAAAATCCACTTCAGAAGGTAATGCTTTCAACCTTGTTCCAAACAGTTATTTTCAATTTCAAATAATTATTTTCTTCCAATCAATATTTAGGTAGTTCCTTTGATTCTGTTGTAGTTATACCAATGTCCAACAAACTAATGTAACATGTTTGCTACCACATTTTTACTGCAGATTCCATCTTAAAAATATTTGTTCATCCTTTCCAGGAAACGGAAGAAACAAAGTTCCTGTTTATTCCCCTCATCATATTCATCTGTACTTCAGGAAGACAACTGTGCTGCCTATCAGGTTAAATTGGCTACCTAAAGCAGACTACTGTAGCATTAGTATTAGCATTTACTAAAATATTAGCATTTACTGCCCTGGACTCACTCACTGAAATCTCTACAATGACTGTTTAAAACCTCATGGAAGGAATGAGAGGGTTCAGAAATACAGTTATAAGGAAAACAATCCACGTTCAAATAAAAAAAGAAATCAGATGAAAAAATATTAATCAAACTGGTATTGTGCAGATATTTTTTATACATACAAACACACAGAGACATATATAGATCTCAGATACTCACAGAAACTGTAAGGTTGCTCCATGCTATATCTTCCCCAGACTTATTCATACTCCTCCACACACGCAATGTTTCATTGCTTGGTTTCTCAGGCTCAGAACACACACATCTGAAGGGAAGAAAAAAAATAGTTTTCCTGCTTTTAAGCTGTATGTGCCAAAATGCAGCAATTTGCAGTAAATTCAAAAATGCTTAAGAGTTTAAGCCGGAGTTTATCTCAACCTTTTATGAAAGAAGCAGAGTACAAGGTTCCTCCTTCCAACAGCATGCGAACTACTGGCATGGTGGGGGAAATCAAGAATCAAAGAGACAACTGCTGAGGAGGTTTAACAAATAGTACAAAAAACCCCCAAAACTATGTATTTTAAAGAATGAGAAGCAGGTAAAATATTGACTTAACTATCTGACTGATCTGCCAGTTTTTAAAAACAGAAGCACCTGAAAAAAAAATGAAATACAAAACATATGTGGACTTCTACATATTGTGAGTAACAGATGAAGACAAAAATCCAAATGACTCCACTTTCCAACAACCCTATACTAACAAATATTGTGTTATTTTTAAATAATTCAACAAACTTGGCACAAATAGTTTTCTATGACTGTGTACCAATGAAGGTTTTTAGACTTCTATACTGCATAACATCCCACAATGAGTGAATCTTCAGTTAGTCTTACTGCATACTAACATAAGAGGAAACAGAGATATTGAAACCACTTCATTTAAAAAACTGGTGTAGATGACTACATTTCAACAACTCCTTTAACTCCTTTTCAAACTAGACTATGTGACTAGTCTCTAGAAGTTTCTAAGTCTTTTGTCTGTTCTAAAGCTCTGTTAGCCATTTATCTTATATTTGCATGCCTTCTGATCTATACATGACCAAAACCTGTCATGCTGAAGTAAGACACCATTTTTGAGTATGCAGTGAGCTAACTGAAGATATAAATGCATACACTGCTTGAGTTTAAAGCAACTATATACATGCTTTTTTTAGTAACAATTTTGTAGGAATAAAAGTGTCCCTCCCTACTGCAGTCTTTTTCACACTTGGACCAGAAACCCTTCTGTCAGACAGGTTGACAGAAGCAGACATCAAATAAAAAAATAAAAAAAACTCAAACCAAAACACAATTTTGATTTAATGGGATGATTTCAAATAAAATTCAAGTACACCAAATGATAAGCTTAACAGGTAAACATTTATGTAGAAGAAAGAAACAGGTAATAAGGAAGAAATGCGTCTCCTTTTCTATGAGATTCACCAAGACACTAAAAAAAACCCCGAAGAACCATGGAAGGGCAAATTTGCATTTGATGGTGTGAAGGTAAAGAAGGAAAAAAACCACTAAATGTGCAAAGGCAGAAAGAACCTAGATTTGCAAAGTACAATGTTTTGTGGACTTAAAAATTAGTAAGTAAACATATTTTGTTAACTGAATCCTACAGTAACAGCATAAGGAAATAGGAGAGGACTGAAAAGCAGTAATTCAACAAGGTAGTTGCAAACACAATCATCAGACGAGAAAAGAATTGCAACCATAAGTATGATGAGAAAAAAACAAAGCATACTTAGTTGTTAGTCAAGGCAGTAAACATAAACAAGCATGCTGAAAGGGAAGACTGAAAAAAGAAATTTCTCAACAAATGCAATGAAGATAGCGGATGCCACCAAGTAGGTAAGTGGAAATCGAGAAGAAGAAAAAAAACAGAAAATGTAAGAGTATTGAGATTGTCTTGTGGCTCACTTAGATAAGCATGCTTGTTTTGCACGCTCTTCACCATTGGGGGTACAGAGGGGAAAAAAAAAAAAAAGAGACAAAGAGCAATTGTAAAAGGCTGAATCTCCTACAGCTCTGTAATAGAAAAAAAATACAAGACAAATCAAAGCTGAACACTGTGGCACATCCTGAAAGACGTGATACCTCATGGAGACAAACCAAAGAAAAATCACACTTTCTTCTCTCCACCCTCGTGGCCTGCCTGTGGCAAAACACAATCAGGTGGCGAGGGCTAGAAGACCTACAGAGCAGTTTCTGCCTTATTAGTGAATTTAACATGCTCATATAGGAGTCCAGTGAGGTCCCAGAGCCATTTAAACAGAGGGATGATCAGCCAGTAAATAAAGGGAAATTGGAAAGTGAATGTACTTCCATGGCCCACTCCTGGTAACAGGACCTGGTCTTAAAAGCTGTTAAGACAATAAAGTGAGTGCAAATGTCATGTGTGAACAGAACACAAGAAGCAGTCTGAGAGGGTGTTTGCCTTTTCATCCTGAAAAAAAGTAGCAAAGAAGCATCAGTGTTTGTAAAAGTGAGAAGAGATCTTGGAGTAGACACACAATAGTCAAAACCTTGCCAGGAGTCACGCTGTGTGCAAGATGAGCTCTGTCTTAGCCAGGCAGAGCAGCTGCCCAGTGGAATGGTGAGTACTCTGCTCTCCAACTAGGGAGTGACTGCCCAGTGCAACAAGCAGGAACCCCCACCTCAGGTGTATGGACATGACCTCGCTGGGGGCTCCCTCACCACCACTTTGTAACCACACAGGTACAACTAGAACTGGAGGATGTACATGTCCAGCAGGAGGGGGGGCATTAGCAGAGAAACCTGTACTCCTCAAAGATGGTGTGTGAGACTGTAATCCACATGTCTGGGGCAGGAGGGTAAATATTGGTGTGGGTGCAATTAGAACTTTTGGAGATTAGTAACAGAAGACAATTTAAAGATGTATAGGTTCTTACTAGTATTTCTGAAGTGTTCTCACATTGTGGTTTATCTGCTGTATTACTGATACTGATCTTGAACATATGGATCACTGATAAACAGTTAATTTTGTGTTGCTGATGAATCAAAGAACAGCTGCACTTTTGATTTCATTTAAGCTATGTGAAATGAGCAGCTTCTCTCAGCAACGGTGAGCAGAATCTCCTTCTGGCAGGTGTGAGCTCGTAATCCAACTCCTCCTCTTTCAGGAAACTATAATATAAGCTTTGATTTCTAGAAGTAGTAAGGCAGAACTCCTTTTCTGACCTTTAGTAAAGCTGCAGTTAAAGCAGGCTTTGTCACGGCCCCTCATCCCTTCCAACCACCCATAGCTAAGGCAGAGAATTCAATTCCACTGCATCCTGAATAGAATTTTTCTGAGGTTTCTCATGCCCATACCACCCCCAGCATTCCTCCTACCCTTCCTGGAAGAGGCACCCATTGCTAGTTAGTAAATGGTATGTCTCTATATTTTCCTACTTATTTCACTAACAGATAGAAACTTGGTACTTACGAATATAAAGTCAGTTTATTCAAATCATTGTGCATATTGAAGGCATATACTTCTCCCAAATGAAAAAGCTTTTCCAGTGCCTCATAGATAAATATGATGCATATAAGGGCAGCAAAAGCTTCCTCAGTAAAACGAGTGATGTAGCACACAAGGCTGCTGGCATCAGTGGCTACAAGCACAATGCATAGAAATGCAGTCCACAGACCAATGCTAGTTCGCAGGGAGAGGTAGGAAAGATCGTAATCCCTGTGTGAACAAAGAAACAAAAAGTATTAACTGAGCCAAAAATCATGAATACTATATTCTATTTGAAAACAGATACTGAGGCCAAGTTCAATAGGTATTCATCCCTTTTCTCATCCTTGATGTTAGCTCTGAAGGACACAGAAACTTTTTTTGTCTAGTCTTCCACCAAAGCAAAGCAACATTGCAAGGTGTTTCTAGGATTGACAGTGCAACTACCTAGCTTGGGAAGCACCACAGGGATGATCTCTCCAGAACTACCCAGACAGTTTCTCCTGGATTGATCTGCCAATCAACCCTTGCTTACCCCTGCAGAACCAAAACCAACATGTCCATTCACTCAGAATATAACTTTAATTAAAGTCCTAAACACTTCTTATCACTGATTTTCTCATTAAGGTTCATCAGTGCCTCACAGCTTTCCCAAACTATATAAATTTCTCAGTCTCTTGCCACTGCATTTATCATCTTAGACATATACACATTTAATGCACATAATGTTTTCAATTACAGCTATTCTAATAGGTTAGAAAGTTAAAAAGTTCATCGGGCTAATATAAACATCACTTACCTGCAAAATTTAAATAATATTTTTTCAAATACTAGAACTGGTCCGGTGCTTCCCAAGATAGTAAGAGGTTGCCCCGCAAAGAGAGAATAGGCAATCCCAGTTAATGAGGCTCCAAAGAGAGACTCTATTGCACTCTGTTTGGGGGAAAAGAAACTGCTGTAACTATGCTGCCTTTC
Organism: Manacus vitellinus; assembly: GCF_001715985.3. NCBI lineage: Eukaryota > Metazoa > Chordata > Aves > Passeriformes > Pipridae > Manacus > Manacus vitellinus. The sequence continues at coordinate 15,988,278 of NW_021940535.1, read as the reverse complement.
AGGTTAACGTTTAGCATCACATCTGCATAAATACAGCTTTAAGACGCATTAACTTAGAAACAAGACAAGATGCAAAAACATTGCAATTAATATTGATGTTTGAGACAAGAATAACTTAACACAGTTTTGCAGTAACAATACCATGGACAAAAGATTTTGAAAGTTTCACTCCTGAGAAACATAAAGCCATCCAACTAGAACAAGTTACTAGTCCTGCTAGCTATGGAGGAAAAGCATACCAACAATTATATATATGTTTAAAACATAAATTAAAAAAAAAAAAAGTTACTGAACATGTAGTTTATGGGAAGAATTATCTGTCTCTGTAAAGAAAATTAATATATATATTGCAACATACCTGTGCCAAAACATGATACGGCCTGCCGTATCAAACCTGCATTAGTCAACCAAGCATTACAAAAGAAAAAACAAACTGACAGGTGGAGGTGCAGGGGAAATTACTGAACAATACTGGTTTATGTATACATGACACCAAAAATAGATGAGCAGTAAACCAATGTCCCACCTGGTAATGCATTTCTTTCACTGAATTAAGATAACTACTTCAGTTCTTGAATTAAATGTTTTACTGTAACATTATCTGCTAAAAAATAAACCAGTTAAAATGCACCTCAAAAGGGAGGGGCAGGAATTTTCAATACTAAAATTATACTAAATTTAATTTTGAAAATACTTAACTACACCACCTACCACTATAAGAAGTCATGGACTACAGATTCCTGTAATGGAATTACAGGGTTCCTGATGGAATTTTTAGGCGTTTGCTATTATGCAATTATGCAAGCCTAGTATCTGTGCAATCTTGAGCTCCAATTCAGGAAAGCATCTGAAAATGGTCAAAATGGTTTGCTGAACTGGGGTTATTAAAAATGAAAATGAATCCTTCGTCCATTATATTAGGAAAAAAGATATAATCCCAGTCTCTTGTTCTATTACCTTTGAATTAGTGCTTTTGGTTAGTCAATGCATTAACCTTGGGGCTCTCAGTCAGGGTAGCAGGGAGAGGAGTACTGTGGACGTGATGACCTCTGAGAATGCGAGGGAAGGTTTCAAAGACAAACTGTGTACCTTACAGTATCAGCTACTGTGCTTGAACATGTGTGTGCAGTAACTAAATGTTTTATTCAATGATGCACACCAAGTATCTGAAGGCAGGAACAAACCCACAAACAATTCCAGATAGCTAAAAGAAAGAAGGTGTTTAAGAATCAAGCTTTAAAAGGAGTATATTTTCATAATTATACGTGTAAATTCAGAATTTACACTGACATTTTGATAATAATTCCTACATTTAGAGTGGCGATACCAGCATGCAAAAAAGATACAATTTATTTCTGTATTTTCTATCAGCTTCAAGTGCTACATCAATTAACAAAAATGTGAGTCAACGGAAATATTTGGAAGAGACAGAAGAGTTAACTGAATTTTAATATAATACAAGCTTTAAAACTTCATCTAAGTATCAAGTAGAATTTTATATCATTATAAGCTTTACCAGAATCTTAAAATTTGTAAAGGACATGTCTGAATATATGCTTCCCTCCCCTGAAAGGACAAAGCCTTGTTTCTTTGTGATAGATTTAAAAACAGAAAATACACTTCAAACTAGTTTACTCATAAGCCAATTGACACTAAGTTATTAACATTGCTGATATGAAGTAATTTTTCCCTGCTCCAAAAACTCAAGTACAATGATATTCTGGTGAAAAAGGTGCTGGTATTATGTTATATAACGCTATCAAAATTTTGTAAGGACATGATTCACATTCAAATCATTTACAATGAAGAGTATTTTCTGCTCATAAACCTTAGACACTTGATTTTATTGCGACCAACATACCTTTAGTGCAAGCACATACATATCCTGTCCGTTACATAAACACACAATAACTGCTCGCCATACACCGCAGGCATTATCATCCTCGTAGGCCTACTACTCAAGGCCAGTACATGTTCTTGGCTATCCACCTTGAGCCTCTGACTTTGCCTAAAGTAGGCCTAGTGGGATGGTGCACCTTTACTGCTATTCATTACTTTTAAGTAGCCAAAAAGAAGGCAATGCAAGCCATTCATCCAATAAGGCAGGATAAACATTTTTTACCTCCACTGTGCATCTTCTCCTGTTCACATGGGTTCCCCACATTTTCCACAGCATTTACCTTTTGGGGAAGATCTGCTTTGGGGCAGGCTAATCAAGTGCTGTGGGTAAATTCTTCAAATACAAGTATAAATAAATGAGACAAATGCACACAGTGACTTGCCTCTGAAGGTCTAAAAGCCTGGCCACTACCATTCTTTGTACTCACTATTCTGCCTTGTGTAGCTTCTCCCAGGAGCCCTCCAAAAGTGATTACAGGAGACATACAGGCACAGTATAGGAAAAGAATCGAGGCCAGGCACTGCAGGCTTAATGCATCCTTGAAGTCACTCAAGAAAAAAGGTGCTTTCCTTTGGATGTCAAGTATCAAACCACCAAAAAGCCTAAATAGGTGAGATGAAACTCGTCAAACTGTACACTAAAGGATTCTAGCTAGTTCAAAACTATGGGCTACACATCACTGCCAGTGCCTATTGCCGGCACAAATTAGCTATTTCATAATCCAGATTAAATCATAACAGTTAAAAACATAAATGAGAATATTATCTATTCCAATTCAGCAGTATTCCAAATACAATCAAGCAGGTTAGCCACATTTTTTAAAGCTGGCTAGGTATTGTATATGGGCTAGACACTGAAAAAATATCTTTGCAAACTATTTTACCTAAATGCTGTTTAAAGTCAAATCTGTTTTATGATATTCCAAACAAGGAACAGAAGAAATATGCTAAACATCAACCAAGACCACTGCACTGATACATTTCAATATTACTACTCCAAGTAGTAATTTTGAAATACTACTTGTTGGAGTAGTGATTTGAATTCCCTACATACATATGATTAGGTCCATAAATAAATTTAGGTTGGTATTTGCATCTGGAGTACACAGATATTCTATAAATGTAAATACAAAACCAAACATACGTAAGTTAGTTTAACCAGATAAGTTATTATCAAGATATTAAAAAGATTTGGCAATTTAAAAAAACTTTAGGACTCCAAAATACCAGGTATTAATTTGCAGTTACAAAAATTTATTTTAATTATTAAAAAAAAACAACCAAACATTCCTAAGAAAAAGAACAGCTTCATCTGTGGGCAGAAACGAACTTCTCAGCTCCACATAGTGTCTACAAAGAGGCAAAAAGTAATTATAACAAATCACAATGGTAAAAATCAACACAAATGCTGTAACGCCTTTCTCACAAATGTATGAGAAAGATGCATTGCATTTGGAAGTTTATTATTCTGGGGAAAACAACACTGCACATATATTCCAGAATCTCTCAGTTGATTTAATCTTTACTCTCATTTGAGATCTTAAAGTTTAATCTTAACCAAGTATTTCCAGTGTTGAGATTTCTTTGGAAAGTGTTTCATAATTAACAGAGAATAACAACTGAAAGAAATTCCTCAATTTTATTTTAGGTCTAAAAGAAACCTGACCAAAACCCAAAGCTAACCAATACCAAAGTACTTTTTGCCACTTTATATTTCTTGTTGTTCCATTTCATATATGTTTAATAAAACAGATTTGCATTAATGGAGATTTTTAGTACCTAGCCCAATACTTAAAATTGCATATGCCTGCTGTAATTATGATAATTGCATGCTCTTGAAGATTAAAATTTAAAACCCAACTCTTAAAAGTCAGTTAGTTAAATTAGGCAGCATCTTATGTGAAATCCTTCGCAAATGTGTTGAGAAACATTGCCACAGACTTGAAAATACTTCAGCAGATTGGCACTTACAGGCAAGAATCCAACACTTGAAAAGGACAAAGGATGCACTTTGACACTTATAGCATGATTTTTTTATGTTCAAATGTCAATCATTTAGATGAAGATTTATCACTTCTATTTCTTTATGGTAGCTAGCATTTAGGGAAGTGAACACACCTTCCAGTTCTCTGAAGTTCAGGTCCAGCATGATGGCCTTCTTCTTTGAGAGTCTCTCCTGTAGGAGTAGATCCATTTGGAAATTTAGGTGCCTTCCTTTTCTCCTACAGAAAAGACAGGGGGAAAAAAAGGAAAAAAAAACAAAAAGAAAAAAGAGAGATTCTCTGAGTCTATGAAGTATAGTTAAAAGACAGCGTGCAGAGACATTATGCCTTCCAAACCTTTTTTGATATTCCCAGATTATCAGTAGTCCTCCGTTTGCCAAATTCATCTTTTGTTGTTTACAGACAACTAGAACTGTACAACACTCTCCAAAACATCTTACTAGTACCCTGCACAACAGTATTAATCTTTCCTCTTTCTACAAGAAATAGGTTCCTGAAACATGATAAAACAAAGCCTGGTTTTTCAAGACACAGTAGAGGCTCAACCATGAGGCCCAGAAATATTGAGATACTTTTTCTCAACCATTTCCAGAGCAGAAACCTCTAGCAGAAACCTCTAGCACTTTATGACATGCAGAGTATTTAACTGAAGTATAAATGAGAAGTCACTCCCCTCCCGAACAGGCTGTCACCAGCTCCTCATAAATTTCTCAGCTGAATTTTCCTTCCAAAAAAACTTGAGCCCTGTTTATTTTGGAAAAAAGTTACATGGTAGCCTCAGGCAATTCACCAATAAACTCCATTGCTGTCACCCCCTTCTATTCCAGCGGCTCCACCGAAACACCACTAGACTCAACCTTCTGAACCAAGAGCACTCACTGGTCTCTCCCCTGCTTTTGATCCCGTCAGCCCAAATTCCCCTAAGCTGTAAAGAGGGAGAAGGAGAAGAAACAATCTCTCTAAGGACTCACTTTTCCTGGCTCTCATTCTAAGCCTGTATCATCACAACTGAGTGGTATGATCAACTTTTATCTATTTCATAAATATTCTGCGAACACTATAAGCTAGACAAAATACATTAAGGCATTTCAATCAAAGCTGCATGCAAACACAAGTTTTTATAAGAATAAAAATATTCTTGCTGATCATTGCTAGACTGGTAGCAAAATTTATAATACGAACTCAGGTACAATTTCTGACCAATTCTCCTCCTTCTCATATGAACTCATTTCAGTACTTCAGAAGGAAATACAGTAAATACAATTTACTTAACAGCATAGCAGAAAACTGATTAATGTCTTTTTTCCCCTCTTCTTTTCTTCATTTATCTTTTTTTAATTTTTTTTTAACTTAAATTGACAATCCACTTTTTCTTGCAAAATAGATGTGGGGACTTTCCTGATGGTTTTCAGCCAAAGGGATATCAGCTAGCAGTATGCCCAGGTGGCCAGAAAGGTCAACGACATCTTTGTCTGTATCAAGAATAGTGTGGCCAGCAGGACTACAGCAGTGCTTGTCCCTCTGGGGATTTGGCAGCTCAAATCCTGTGTTCAGTTTTGGCCCCCTCACTACAAGAAAGACTGGACTTTTTTTTTCTTTTACCTGGGAAGGAACACTTTTTGGCGGCTCAATTCGTATAGAAGGATCCCACTCTCCTGGAGGCAGGACTGTCACTTGGTCTAAAAATTCATCAATTCCTGACAACAAATCATTTCGGTCTTTTGCTTTATAGGCAACATCATGGAAAACCTACAGGAAGAAAGTACTCAACATTTGTTTTTATTTTATTTTTCTGAAAGAGTAACTGGTTATCATTATATAATGATTACACTTCATTAGTTTTAATTTAAAAGACCTGGAAAATATAGGTCCTGAAAAGTTTGACTTCTGCTTTACCTGCATACTTTTGCATTAAAAGCTACCTGTATGCACTGCCATAAAATGAGGCAGTTTTATCTTCAAACTCAGAATGAATACTGAGTTCACTTTTAAAATTAAATTAAAAGTTAATCTTCAATATTCACGCCATCAAATTCATGTACTATTGCCTGAATAATTCTGCCCTACAGCCACTGTACCACTGTGCTGTGCTAAATCAGGACAGAAAGTATTTCAAATGAGTTTCAAACCAAAACACGAGTTTTTATTAAGAATAAAAACTTCATTTGTATACATCTAGCTTAATTAAGTTTAAAAGACTACTTAAAAAGCACATGAAAACAATCCTCCAACTATTAAAAAACAAAACAAAACCACTGCACTGTTTTACAGATGACAACAGAAAACTCTGAATTGACAAACAGGCAGTATAAAATAAAAAAACAGTCCTTGAACCCCAAGATGTATTTTATACACAGACAGAAGAAAATGTGCTAGTTTTGCTATTAAAAAACTGTCTGCAGAAGATGATCCTAAATTGCTTCTGTACGCTTGAAACCTGAACTGTTTGTCTCTAATTACCTGACCATTAAATTATCTGATCTTAAATTAGATCTTGTAAGCCTATTTAGGTCTTTTTAGACCACTAAATAATTCATAGTTTTTCATATTTCAATGATCTACAGTATTCCTAAAAATCAGATCAGCCTACCTAAAAAAATCAGAACATGCAACTAAAGCTTTCAATATTCAGTTCTCACATTGAACAAAAACTCTATTCACAGGCTGGTTACTCAACTGCAAAATGACAATTTTTTGGTTTACATTTCCAAACTTCAAATTGTGCTAGAGTAAAAAGTACTTGAATTTCTGCCAGATAACCCTAAAAATTATCAGTAATTCAGTAGGTGGCGCTCAATGCGAAGCCAAATTTAAAACATCCTAATTCTGCTCAGTAAGATGGCAACGACCTTAAAAAGTTCTGATTCCCCTGTGGCCTTTAAAACCAATAGGGCTCTTAATATATGACTTCAAATGGCAAGAAGAATTCTAATTTTAATTATTTGACCTTGGTTAGATAAAAAAATACCTATGATGACTCAATTGCATGCATTCTTAAAACCTTCTGTCCTGAACACTTACACAGTTTGTTGTGTCCTTTTTAACATACAGTGATTCATATCAAAACCAGTTCTATATAGTCTTTCTGTTAACTGATTTAAAACAAAAATGAAATCTATACACCAAAGCCAAAATAACTTTTTCAGAAATGCATAAATGCATTTAGGATTTCTTCAAGACAGACAAAGAGGAAAGTTAATTTACCATGATCTACTTCACCAACACAAGAAATAATTAACCGTTATTTATTTAACCGGTTTGCAGGGGTTTTTTCTTTAACCTGTCACTCCAAAATCATTTCTTGAAATCAGGTGGTAAATATATTATTCTAGACTTTAACTACAAGCATTTAAAATACATCACTCACATCATCTGTCATAAGTGTTGCTATTGATCTTCCAATTTCATGGTACTGTGGAGCTTTTCCTACTGGTCCCAGTAATAAAAACAAAAACCTGTGGAGAAAGCAATGGAGCTGAATATGGCTGACTCATCTGCATGTACTCAGAAGGGGTCTTTCAAACTAATGTTTAAGCAAAATTTAGTAGTGAAGTAAAAATATCATTTTTACCATTTCACATCTTAAAAGACTGCTGCAACACTGAAAAAACTTGCCTCAAAGTCATTATAGGAAGGAATTCAAATCTGAACCAAAATTTCTTCAAAAATCTTCTTAAGTAAGCCTAACGCATATGTTAACAGACAGTCTCTATTTCCAACCCCAGTAATAGTTATTGCAATTATTTTTTAATTAAAAAACAGAAGAAACAAAAAACTCCACCAAAACCTTGAACAGAAGTAGCATCTTATGAATTCAAAAGGATACAAACCAAGGAGTAAAAACTAAAACCTGTCATTTGTTTCACAACCTTCTTCCTATAATCCATGAAAATGAAGTTCCTAAGCACAACACACTTGAAAGAAAGTAACATCATCTTTTATCTCACAGTACAAAAAGCTCAATTCTATGTCTCCTTTGCAAATTTACTACCCTTATTGAAACTGATAGTGCATCTTCAGGATCCAAGCATGCTATTCCAAATCTGCAAGTCTACACCATTCTAAAAACTTAGAACAGAATTTTAGCTACATTAATACAATAATCTGTATGCAGAAATTTTGGAATTTTCCAAAAAGCATAAGCACTAATGTCAAGTATCCTCTGAAAATTCTCACATATATTTTTGCCTTTCAAAAGAGTAAGCTGAAAATTACAAAGATAACAAACACTGAAAAAAAACACCAAAAAACATGAATGTACAAATGTTGCCAAACACCACATAACAGCCCCATACATCAATGTGCACAGAAAATCAAGTGTCCTCCATGATGACTGATTAAATGATCTGCTACCTTCATCATGGATGGGACCAGCATTTTGATATTCTGAACATCTGTAGTAAACATACCCACAGTATACTTGTGAGACCCATGATTCTGGGGGAGTAGGGGTGGGTGCACCAGACTGGATGGCATATTGCAGACTGAAAACCACTTCAATGTATTAGCTGCAGATTGGTTACTCTAGTGTTAATCATGTAGATTTGAGCACATAATTAAAAAAGGTCTTTCTACCACCTAGGTTATTCATATACAGAGTATTTGTATAGAAAAAACAGAGATTCAGGTCAGACAATCTTTCAGACTTAGTGAGCTCTTCCCCACTGACAAGTTGTGTCACACTGAAGGGAATTATAACGATCTTCATGCCCATCTTTAAAATGGCAACACAAGCTTGGAAGACTCACTGCTTTTACTCCAAGTCATCTATCAGTTTCAACTCCTGCACTTGCTTAAAACAGCATCATAACATATTTTATGCATTCAGAGAATTTTATGGCAGATCTCATTCATTCAAATTTTGCAGCAAATGACTGGCATAATGTTAAACAAAACTCTACACTTCTTGAGCTTAATACAGTATACATAAAAACTTTCAGCTACTTGAGATCTTAAATATTGCATAAGTAAAGCCAGACTTTACAGGCATTTATTTACCGTGTAGGAACTGGAACCTCTGTGAGACCCGAGAGGAGCACAGCAGGGGAGAGCCTCACAAAAGCAATAATGGGTCTTTCTAAAAAATCTACTTCTCCCACTAACACATTTGATGCTTCTGCTCCTGAAGGAATTTTCCTCATGAAGTTCATATCAACCTATTCATACAAAGATGAAACAAGTGTTTTTATTCCCTTACATTTTTAGCAGAAATTTTGTAACATAATTACATTTATCAGTATTTACTAGACATTTATGCTACAATGAAAAATTAAAAAGCAAATTAAGTATCCCACAGTACAGAAAAGACAAACACATTTAGAGAATGTCAGCCATCCAGCCAAATAATAATAAACTATTTTCTATAAGTTAGAATTACTAACACCTAGAAGACTCCAAACTGCATAATTACCTTTCTAATACTATAATGACAAACATTTTATGATAGGACATAAATTAACAAAATCTATGCACAATTAACTGAAGAGAGTTCATGTAATTACACATGGTTTCTAGAATGCAGTGAGTTATTTCGCAGCTGTGTATTTCAAATGCGTCATAATTTTGAAAAATAATCTGTATGTTTATCTCTTCATCCATAAAGAATATGACAGCTGAAAATCTTCACATCCGTTTCTGTACATAATTACACAAGTGCATTAGAAAGCGGTGCAGGACATGAACTCTGTGTTCACATACACACACACAAGCACCAGGTACATCGTTAGCTAGGGAACTTACAGATGGCCTCTTGAGTCCCACACCAAGTGTGCCACAACTACAGTGCCAGGAGGCTGACTCCTGTCCAACAGGAGACAAGGCAGGTGTACACAAGGACAGGCCAAGCAAAAATACAAAAACTGTGACAGAGGAGTAGGAATATATGGTACCTACCATGATTAGATCAGAACTACACTGTAAGTTAGCTTTCCTTACACATAACTATTGAACTTGGCAAACCAATTCTCTTACTGTGTTTCGCAGTACAGATGACACTACAGACTAAGTTTTATAGTAAAAGCCATAATGGAACTTGCCCAGGAAATTTAAATTATGAAAGAAAAACAACAGATTTACAGTAGATTTTTTACAAGGTTTCCTTCAGAAAGTTATAGTATATGTTCCTAATGATTAAGAGGTACAGTAACTTTTGTACAGGAAACTCATAATACATATGCAGCAAATCCTCTTTAAAAGCTCTCTTCAGAAAAAAAAAAAAAAACACAAACCAAAAAACAAACAAGAAGTCATCGAAGGAAATCTACAAAATTCTTTTCACATGAGACTCAACAGCAGATCTGAAAATACCTCCATCTGCATGAGAAAGTACAGCAGCTGCACTCTTACGTTACCAAAATACTGAGAAAATCAAACAGTACGTTCCATCCCACTGGGAAGAATTTCAAAACATGTGACACATCTAGCCTAGACCATATTCTGACACTTGTATGTACAAGTTATCTCTAAGTACCTATGTCTTGTGTACACTGGTACATGTCTTAGTTGTAACTAAGGGGGAAGTTACAACCAGCACATTTTTTGTTTCACAATTAATTTGTGCTAAACACTAAGGTATTTAATGTTTACTTACCTTACTAAAATCAACGGTGCTGTTTTCTCTGCTTCCTCCTGTCCCAGTACCTTTAACATCTCCACTTTTCCCAGTGTCTAAGTTTCCAGGTGCTGACTGTGGAGATGCTAATAGCCCTAAATTAAAACAAAGAAGTTAAGTTCAAAATGGTGCATGAAGTGAACGGAGTGTGCAACACTACCAAAACTCAATGTGGCAGCTTGCTCAAAGCAAATGTGCATGTTATTCAGTACAAGTGCCCTACATTAGTATTATAAATGCAACACTAACAAATCACTGTGTTGCCAAATAATGACACAATTTAAAAAATTAAGTATTGCCCAAATGATGGCCATTTGCAAAACAGTCACCAGAAAACATCGCAGCTATTTCAATCGCAGAAAAAATAACTGCTGACATTTTAGTCATAACTGATATAGTAGTTAGTATATAGCACCTTCACCATACTAAGAATTCCTCGGACACCAAATGCAAACACCTCTGCTATCTAGTCTGCTGTGTGGCAGCTATTGCAATTGTAAAAAGCATCAGCAGGCCTCGGGCTACAAATACAAGGAATGATATCCTAACTAAGCTGTACAAGTAAATTGTGTACTACATGACGGATAGACAGTTTGCAAACCACGATTTTCATCAACAGACCAAAGTTCCTACTATTCATCTGACCAGATGTTACAATATGGAATATACACTTTAGCTGAAGAAGCATGCACAATGAGGTTATTCAAGTTCAACATACAGCTTCCCGCTAACACCTGCACCAAAACAAAACCATCTTATGTAGCTTGCTACACTGCCAGCAGCACTGAATTGCAGGTTCAGTAAAGGATGCAAAAGTCAATGTAATCCAAGTGTTCATACACACTGAATTCCATGTTGCGTCATATACCCAATTAACATTTAAAAGCTGGTCTAGGCACGCATAGTCAAGCCCAAATCCCACCTTTTGGATTACAGAGCTTTTGTTGTTCGGTTTAACATGCACTAGAAGTGCAATTGGCCTTCTTGCTTGTCCACACCTCTCAGCTGTGGTGACAGAACATGTTTTCACATGCTTTCAAAACCACATCTACACAAAGACTGAAGTCTGAACATCTATTACAAAGAGAAAGTTTGTATTTAAATCAAGTGTCACACTAGTCAAGATAAAAAATTAAGTCATCAATGGCTACATTTGGGCTATTGTTCTATCATAATTACTGTCACGTAACTCTTTGCATACCTCCATGTTTATAATTTAGCAACCTCGATATTTTTTAGCATTCAAATGACAACTGAATTCATTCTATTTCACCCCCATATTTGTTTCCAAAAAAACTCTCTCCAAGAGTCATCTTATCAACAGAAAATATGCAGGTCCAAGCCTTTACCATTAATTTTCATTCTTACAGTTCATAGGGATATAAGTGGTATGGGTAGTTTTTCCGAAGCAAAAATCAAATGAAGTTAATAGGTTGTCATTTCCTTCATAAATCCTAACATGCACAAGTAATGAGCTAACGCTATAAATACTATGTTCAGTTATCTAGACAACAAAAAATCCCCCCAAGAAAACATATTCTACTTTTCTGCTCCAAGATTTAAGCATCATTCACAAGAATCACAGCATCAACCACCTGTGAAATCAGCTGATCAAAAGTATTTAACTGCTTAAGAGTTGATGTGTTTGTAGAACTAGAAATAAATATTAAACGGTTGTTACAGAAGAGCAGCATAATATAAAAGTTTATATGTATAAACTTTTTCTACTTTGTCCCCTCTTCCAGTACAGGAAACTCAAAATGTTTGTAATTGATGAAAGATGAGTCATAATGCATCATTCAGCACTTTTCAGAAATGCACTGAGAGCAAGAGCAAGCAAAGACTAGAACAAAAAGGGGAACATCAAGGAGAAGGACAGAGAATAAGGATTCTACATATTAGCATAAACACTTATTATTTCAGTACCAAAGTGATACTGATTCTTCTAAAAGGTTTGCCTTCAAAATTTCTCCAACCACTCATATATGTTCAAGCTTACAAGTTTCAGCACTGACACTTGTCTGATCTTAGTCCTTTCTGCTGGCCTTGCAGTTGGACAGACTGCTGCTCTCACAAGACAAAACTGCTTATACGTTTTCAGACCTGGGCAAGCATTTCCATATGACACCGCATTTCATTATGCATATCAATCAATCTGATGTTTGCAGAGAAACTCTGAATAAAAAGTTATCTTCTCTAATACTGAAACAGTTCAAATCTCACACTAATAAAAGAACTTATTTCCCTCTCTTCTCCGGTTCAGTAGATGCAAACTCAGAGGCTACTGCAAAAAGGACAACTACCTAGTAGTACTTTTCAGACTATGAGACAGAGAAATTTATCATTACCAAGCTACCAAGGGGATCATTAAAAACACACAGTACTCTTCTTGATGTTGTTAGTTAGGCAGATGTACCACCTGTCTCCTCCAAAAGACAACAGTGGATTGAGTGTTGAGTAATTTGGATTATAACCTCTTAGGATCACTCAAGTCAAAGTATTTATAACTATACCTTCACTAAAGATCATGTGCATTTCCTAGCAATTGTCTCACATCTCTGCTTCATATAAGATGAGGAAGATATGAGTTCAACACCTAAGCATGACTATTTCAATGTAATTATATAGGTAAAGATTATATAATAAAAAACTTTTAAATATGAAGTCATACCATATTTATATTTGAGGAAATAAGAAGCAATTTTTAAAATTAAATTCCAATGCAGTCTTAATGTGAAAAAAATTACTAAGAGAAAGCAAGTATGAAAACCTTTCTGAATTACTATTTTCAGTAAGTAATTATTTAAAGAGCAAAGTTGTTTTAAATGTTATTTTGCTCAGTTCTAAAGTACACTTATCAGTGAACCAAAAGACCTCTCTGCTGCTTTGCTATTGCTCAGACATCAAGAAAGCTCAAAGAAAGTTGGTGAATTAACAGTTCATTTTTAGCTGTGACACAGTTCTCTTCCTAGCCTTACCAATGGAATTCATTATTCAATAGTTCTTCAAATGATAGCAAAAAAAAATTAAGAGAACCTTTTGTCTGGTTGACTTACTACGAACTGATGACTGGCTGATGAAAATTAAGTGGTAGACAGAAGGTGTGTCCCTCTTCCCTCCTTTTACAGTAACTCACATTAAGCTCAGTAACCTTCCAGCTATTAATAGTAAAGACTAAAAAATAAACTCTGAAGAACACAAGGCCAAGGACAGATGAATGCTAAACAGAAGAATGTCACCTATTAGAAAATTAACACAGTTCCTAATGCTCACAGGAGGCAAAACCAACTCAATCACACAGATGTGGAAAATGTATTCAGATTGCAATATTATGAATTACTAAAGAGGTAATACAGAGCATACTCTATTGTAGAATAGAGCAGGAAGATTTTTTTTTTTAATTAACACCAGGAAGATTACTTCTTCCTCAGGGTTTCCTTCTCATTCTGCTTCTCAAGAAAAAGATTAGTCCAGTTGCAGCTCTGAAGTCATAGTCTGAGAATGTCTTCAAAGGCATCTCTAAGGAAAAGGTGTCTTTCTGTGGTCAGATGATTACTTGAATTAAAAAAAAGGGGGAAACCCCAGAAAACAAAAATGTCTTCCATCATCGTTGGTGTTTAACATTCTCTGAAAAGACTTTTACTTATGATTAACTAGAAAACCATCCCTTTCAGATTTTTCCTTTATGAGAAACATCGGAACAAAAGCAATTTGAATGCAATTTGGAAATTCTGGCGGAAAGCTTTATTAGTGATGATAATAATAGCATAAAGTACTTTATTTTCATTTGTTTGTCTTCTCTTGTGTTCTAAAGACCTTGGGTCTGGCATGCTGTCATTCCTGTCAGACAAATGAGAACTGGAAAAACAATTACAACTGTTACGTTACTTCTGGTTTCTAATTACCTTTGCAAGATGACCCATGAGAGAATAAACTTCATGTGAATGCTCTTAATTTCCCAAAAGGAAGTCAGAGAAAGAGGTTTTTGTTTGCTTTTCTGAATTTAAGTAATGACGAGGCCCCTATACTTCATCTGAAGATAACAGCTTATGACACAGTTTGCTCTTTCCTTTTCAGTGACTTGGCTGCCAAATATGAAAAGGCAGACAACCACAGCCTTTTCTCTATCAGCATTGTTTCACTGCTGTATGTAACAATGTGCTCTTATTTATTAAACAAGTGAGGAAATAGCCAAGAAAAGCCTCACCAATGGAAGACCTATTTGAAATCAGCCCCTCTCCCACCCCACTACACACAGGTCTAAAGCAGACAAACCTATACACTAAGTTTTGGCAAGACAAATTTCTGAGAAGGGGAGGAAAAAAAAGGCAGGAGGAGGCTGAAGGCTGAAAAGAAAGATGATCCCTGCCTTAAAAACGTGATCTACCTAGAAGTATCATGAAGTCTATACCTAGGTAATAATTCTGCAAAAGTAAAGCAAGTATAAGACTATGACTGCAGAATGCATGAGTAATGAAACTTTTACTAAAAACAATTCAAGAAAAGTTGGAATGTTTTGACAGTTTCTTTCAACTAATCTATACATCAATATACCTTTTTACATATAAAGAACAAAGTCTTGCAAGACAAAAAAATAAAAAAATTGCTGAGCTCCAATCTACAATTACAAACTCTTAACTACCTTCTCCAATTTTGCATATCAAACACAACAAAACACTGATTGAGTGTCTGATGCTGATGCAATCCACTAATGGAGAGTCATCTGGAAACAGTTGTAGGTGAACTGTACCCGAAAATTTCATCATAATGTCCTATTGGTTTTAACAGCCGTGGTTTTTAAAAGAAAAAAAACAACAATAAAACTGCTTGATGACTTCATTATACAACTAACTATGAACACTACTGATAATGGCATCCTTCCTAATTCTTTTCATATCATCTCTAATACTTCACCATCACTTCAGCTGTACCTATCTCAGGATAACAAACACTGTTTTAAAATATTAACCACTGATAAAACCAAAGCAAAACCTGATATGGACTGTAGGTGAGTGAAAGGAAAAGGCCACCATTTTTGACATTTTGCTTATATATTACATTTTAAAGCCATATTACTTTTTAATTATACAAATGAATGTTAATTAAAGAATTTTTTGCTTGCTTTAGTTAAAAGCTAAAAAGTTAAAAATGCCAAACAAGAAAACAATCACAACTGAGAAGAAATAAACATGCAGGCAGAGGTAATAGTTATCATATTCCTTTGTGCCCAAGTTATGTGCCAAAAACATCGCAATGCAAGTGATCCAGATGCAGAGAGCACCACACACGGACAGCTTAAATTTCAGTAGTTGCCTGGTGTTTTGCCAATATTTTCCTCTGTCTTCTTTTCCTGGCTTTCCTGCAACTCTAAGTCCTCCTCAGGTGGATGAATTACTACTGAGGGAATGTCATCACTGGCAGGTGACACCAGCAATTCCTTGCCCTGAAGTGGACTTGGCTGGGCACTTGTGGTTGGCAGGAGACTGCACGTAGGACTGGAGGGTGGTGTGTTTTGAGGGGTAGTTACAGGTGTTGTACACCTCGAGGCTGCCGGGGTTCCAGCTCTTGAAGAAGGAAGAAGGTAACTGAGAAGAACTGACAAACGGCTTTCTCTTCTCAGGGAAATATTTGAGGCAGAGAGACCTGTTCGCAAAGAGTGGCGGGAGGCTGAAAGGCCTTCCCCTGAGATAAAACAAATGGAACACCATGAGGCTTACAAAAGGGATATATTAAATTAAAAAAAAAATAAAACAAAAAACCAAACCCACACAGAAACAAATATGCATGAACAATTTACATAGCAAATTGCAAGCTTTACAGGCCAAAGTGTCATACTCATGCAAGTAAGACAAGAGATAAGAGTAAATCTGATTTCAGACATTACAGAAGTCAGAAATTACTGAGAAGTACAAATTAGAATGCCAAAGATCTGTGGGAGAAGATATTACCTTATTTTTTATCTCTTGAAACTGACTCTTAATCTTTTCTAGAATAATTTCTTATTCCAAACTGCGCAGCAGATACTGTTAATGCCATCCAAAAAGTACATTGAAAAATCATTAGCAACCAAAACATTAAAATACTTCAGTTAACTCCATTCACTATATACAAAAAAATTTTTATTTAAAAAGTGAACATGATCAAACATATCCAATTGTGTTAAATGCAACTGTCTTCCAATATAAGCCTTGTTTTACTAAGAATTTTCCCAGGCAGCTGTAGCCTCAACACATATTTTTGAAGAGGGCACAAAAATGAGATACATAGTCCCTTCTCCATTTCCTCTTGCTATGACTTACCAATAGCCCCAATATGCCTAAAATCAAACACATTTCTCCAAATCCATTGTTATTTTTCTTGCCCTATCCAGCTTCAGTGTCCCACTAATTTCATATGAAGAGAACATAGTCTTGTGATGGTTCCCTCAGATTGGAGTTTGCAATGGATTTCAGTTCTTCCTTAAGCAGGAAAAGAGACTGTTGACACTCATGTAAGCACTTCTATTAGAAGGTTTAGCGATACCATTTCTCCTGTTTACCAAAACCACTTTTCCTGGGATGGTAGTCTCCTCGAAAAGATTACTGATTACTTCTCCTACAATGCCTGAACCCAAAACATGCTGTTTTCATGTACCATGCCATCAAGCAAGGAAATATCGAAGTAGACACGTTTACTCTCACATTTATAGTAGGCACTACTGAGACCAGTACGCTGAACAACCCTAGAATAATTTACAAGAAGGATAAAAAGCATGCCTAGGTATAGGTTACATATATTCCCCTTCCCCCCCCCAAACAATGAAAGACTGGATCCTACAGATACAAACCTGATTTAAATTAAGAACAAAAGAATCAAAAATCAACTATTAAAACCACAAAACTGCACTGCAGTAAAGAAAATAGGACCAGCAGAGCAAACTGGTTGATTTAGCCTGTATTAATCACTACAGTAATAGCTAGATTTCTGTCAGTATACTTGTGATAAATCACGAACATGAGATGTCCTAAACAGACACACCCTTCTAAGGAGCCTAAGAAGTACTATGCACATATGCATTTTCAGTTTACCATTTTAGAGGATCACTGTAGGATTATAAAGAAAGAAGTAAATCGGTATATGTTGAGAAAAAGTTCACCAAATTATACTGGTTTCTTATTTCAGCATATATCCCATATTCTGTTGTCGAAATAGTATTATGAATGAAATGTGCTGGAAAGTGGAAGTGATACACGAAAGGTAACTGACAAGCAAGAGACCTTAAATACAAAATTCTCACAATTACAACTGAAAACACAGATGTTCAAGGACGGAAAAAACCAAGTCTGTGTGTGAAATTTTCATATTTGTTGAACCAAACAGGAGACTTGGGAGTTACAGAAGACAATACACTCGTATAAATTTGGTGCATTTTCAGTCTTGAAAAAAAATATTCTGAAACAATCAGAGAAATATTTAAGCATACACCTTATACTCCCTGCCTAACAAAAAGTATCAGTAAGCTTAGGCATTTGCTGTAGAGTACTCCAGAGTATGTAGCTCCTAATGAGTACTTAAACTAAGTGAAACATATTTTATGCAATGAGGCATCTTTCAAGACAGGAAAAGAAGTTCCCTTCGAGGACAGTTTCATGAAATCCTTAGTTTTCACTAGATTAAAAAAAACTTATGTCTTAGTTAACGCAAGGCAAAAGAAAACAAAGAACAGAGATGGAAACAGAGGTCACAGAAATACAAGACCACAAGTAAGCTGCTCTGCAGTACATATTGCTATTTGGAGTTTGGAACTGGATGTCTAGAGTAGATTTTCAGGAATTGGTTCAAAACAAGATGTGGTGCAGCTTCTAAAAACATTGCTAATACCTTTCTTGGGTTTGGGATTGTTTTTCCCCATTAGATCCTTTTCTACAAAACCAGTTAAAAATAAAGAGTGTCCTAGCTAAATGTACTATCTTCACCATTGGCATGGTGAACTTTTTCTAGACATATTAACATAACAACACTGGAATAAAACACATAATTGTCAGCATCACTGAACTCATTCTATGATCACTATGTCAATCTCTTGTGCAAAGACTGTATAAGCAAGTAGCATCCATTTTATACACACATATAAAGATATGCCACGATGCTGAAATTCCTCAAACATTGCACATTTTATACAAGCATATACTAAAAAACATTAGGACCAATGTAGGCCTATTTCTATACTTTAAAATAATAATGCATGCTGTGGTATACAGGCAGGAGTAGAATGTTTGAGTAAAAAAATATCCAGAAGCACCATCCACATTATTGTTAGTTCTTTGCTCATGAAGAGGGAAACACTTATCTGCTATTACCAGCTGAGCTTTCCTTCATCTCCAAGTGAGAACATTATTTACCAGGTTAGTACAAACTGGATGCTACAACTTATCTCACCATTTCGTTCAAGCAAGTGAGGGTCAGAATGTTTCTTGCCTATATCTGCGAAAGACCGAACCAGAGGAATCCGACTGCTGAATTTTTTCTCATTCTGATGATGGTGCCTTTTTAGGAGAGCCTCTCTCACATTCTCTCGTATGGATTCATCCAGCTGGCCAGAGGCAATCATGTTGTCCAAAACCATATCTATATAATACAAGAACAAAAAAGGAAATTATATAGGTAGCTATCAAATCTCTCCTTCACCACATTCCAGCACTGTAGTTGCACCAAGTTAGAAAAAAAATTTAATCTATTCCAATAAAAATCTTTTCTTTAACAAAAAAGTTATCTTCAAGAATCCACAGGAAATTTTCAAATGTCACTAAACAAGCAGATGTGAGAATAAGGAAAGCACAACATGCAGATCCAAGAGACAGTATTTATTAGTAGCACCATTTCAACAAATAAATTACTTAATATTTTATAATGTACTGGCATTTACTTCAACTTCCAGTGGTGACTCCCATTCAAAAAAGTATCTAATGTAATCAACAACCCTACACTAGAAGTGAGTACACAAAGACAGAAATATGATGGAAAACAGACATGACAGTCTTAATCTGGTGTTACTTAAACTATATAAAAGTGAAAGTTACTACAGAATGAGATGAATTCCATAACTCCTCTGTCATCTTTGGATGCCCTAAGATCCTGAGACTCTACTGAACTTCATGTGATTCACATGCTTTAGAGGAGGAAGTGTAAAACAATATCTAGTAATACCATGTAAAACTAACTAATCATCTGCCAAACAATATCGAGTTTCAAAAGAGCATCTCAGCAGTATGCTCACACCAGGAAAGAAAGCCTCCATACCAGGGAAAGTATCTACTGTGATTTCTTAGCTGCCCTTTTTTCTAAATAATAAAAAGTAAAATAAATCCATAAAAAAGGCCCAACCAGCATAAGGCAACAAAAACCTATATGACAACTTTTCAAATATAGATTGCCAATGGTATCTAATGTATTGAGAACTCAACTGCAGTGCTAAACTGAAACGACATAGAACTTTTCACAATGAAAAATGTTACAGCTCAGGATACCTCACTAACAAAACTCTATGCAGCGAAGTGTCTGTCAGTACAGTGCAGTTTCCTTCTGGGATTACTGGTAACACACAGCCATTTGTTAGAGGTTGTCAGAAGGAAACCTGCCACCTTCTCCCTCCTCTTTGAGTAAGAAACAATAATACCTACTAGGTATTCCTGGCTCATGGAAACAAGACAATACATTTGTATACCAAAGACTGTTACCCTACATACTTCACAATGGTACCTAAAATTAACTCGAAACAAATTCATAAAATCTCTTAAGACATCCTAGTTCCAACTAAAATACCCACTATCAAGAGCGCCATTTACATAGAATTAAGCAATAACTATTTTTCTTATGAACTAAGATTATTGTTAAATTCAATTATTAAAAATAATATCATAAACAAAAACATTACATTTACAAACAATGCATTGAATGCTCTTGTTCAGTAAGTAAAGAAAATAGGAAGGGAATGACAATTTCCTGAGTGAATTTTGAAGATTTCAAAACAAGAAAACATTTCAAGCACTGCCAAAGTTTTTAAGGCCAAAACACCTTGTCCACATACATGTTAGTCTGCCCTAATTCTAATATGATTCCTGCAAATGCAATCTGCTGTGTGGTACCTGTAGCAAGAGATACCAGGAAAATTGTGTACAATTAATTCAAAGACATTCAGGCTAAGCAGATATATATAATGTACATAGATATGTACGTGTGTATGTGTATATATTATATATACATGAAACTCTCCAAAGTTGACTGTGTATCCCAAATGACGATGTGATTAGTGAGGACACTCAACATAGTAGGTCAAACAACATGTACGAAATTTATTTCTGCTCACCTCGTATAAAGGTGAAAAAAATACCAGATGTGCAACAACCAACTGCACTAATGGTATCAAGTTAACATCAGCCAAATTATGATTAATAATTATGGTACTAAAGTGCACAAATAACTCCTAAAATGTTCTGGCAGATATTTACAATTCATCTGTAGAAACAAAGACAAAGAACACATTCAGCGATTAGAACATAAAGGCAAATTCTGGGCCTCATCCTAAAATACATATGAAAGGAGTTCCTACTCATCCAGTGTAGTTTTTTGTATGTGAAGTTTGTAGAAACCAAATTCCTTATAAACAGATCAAGAAAACTGCAGTAAGCATGCACATACCTGTTTCTTCAATATAGTATTTCAAGAACATAAAGACACCACCAAAACCACCTCAAATAGATTAAAACTTAGAAATATTTTTAGAAAGTTTTGCTGCAACCTGCTATCTCATCAAGTGTGTTTGCTCTCATGTCCAACATGACCGTCCCATTTAGAATACAGCTTCGCAGTTCAAAGAGACTGTGCAGAGACAGAGTTGCTACATAAGGCTTGCTCCATCGATCACCGCCATCTTCAACATCCTCTTCAAATTTCAGCCACCTGAAAAGCATTCACATACACATACTTATATTTCTCCTGGAAAGAAAATTTGGCAAGTAATCTCATCCTTCCATGTGGCTCTGGCATGACACGGAACAGGAAATCGCATGAAACCAAATCACACCGCCTTTCATTTTCTCAGACAACTCAACTGATTGACATTTTTGTCAGGCCTTTTAACCACACTCAAATGTTTTAGTTTTTGCCCATTTTGTTTCTTTTGGTTTAAACAATACCTGTCTATTCACACATTCTTGTGAAGAGTATTGATCTGCATATCTTGATTTTGTCAGTATTTTAGGACTAGAAAGTTGTCTGAAACACACCATATAGGATGTTCAAGTCTCCTAAGGGTTCTACGTCAGATATTTAAGAACTGGGCAATACTAATATGTGCAACTATAAATTGATCTTGATTCCAACTCACAGGCATTATGCAAATCAAACTTCTGCAAAAGCTAGCATGCTACAAGGTAGTTGGAAGTACTGAATGCAGAAGAATTTATTACAACGCATATGTAGAGGGAAGCAACTAAACTAGCATAGGTCAAAAACAATCATAGCATCCTGTAATGTTCATGCATGCAATTTGCAAAAAACTAGTCAAATACTACCCAAGAAAAACATAATACCTGGTTTTCTTTATGTCTGAGTGAGAAAAAAATGACACCAATATATCGACAATAATATACCAGAGAGATACCACTCTATGGATGAACACCTGTATTAGTAACTCAGTGCAGTCCTACCTTTCACAACGTTCAGTATGATCAGTACTAGGAAACTGAACACACCACCAACCAGTAAGACTGAGGATCTCTTGAGAAACCATACTGATTCTTTCAAAGTTGGACAAAAAAATCCAGAAGTTTTGTTTTGCTGAGCATGACTTGAGTAGACAACTCCTAGTTAGTGAAGATTCTAACCCAAACTCGGTTTACAGTTCTTTGAAATAAAATCACTATAATATTGTTGGGAGGAAAGATTTATAAGTAGAAGAATGGCGAGAAGGATGGTAGATTCGCTCAAGTGACCTTGCAGCTGGGAATGCCAAGGTCTGGAAAATAACAGTGTGGGAAACCCCATATACAATGCCTCCTGCTGTTTATCCTCTGTCTGTTTTGAGAAGTAGAATCTCTGTGTAGAGATAATAGAGGTCTTTACAGAGACTTGGAAGCACTCCTACGGACATGCTTGAGCTCTCTACCTTGGGAGAAAGATCAAAGCTCAGAGATTATAAAAAAGTACAGAGGGATAAAAGCATGGTGGTAAACTACACATGCGCAGGGCTTTCATACACGGGTGCAAACAGCAGGCCCACTGCCCATCAGGATGGACTGAGCCTAACAGTGTCAGCATTCCTGCTTGTGTGTCTCGGTCTGGGTGCTGCTTCAGAGTCCTCCAGTTAGCGAAGTAATGAAACAAATTTACCCTTTGCATTTCAGCCGTGGTTTTGTGGGTGTTCTGGCTGCCTATGTGTGTTGACTCGCACACGTATACCTTGAAACAATCTACTCCCAGCATACCTAGCCGTTTCTCTCCATTCATATTCTTCTCCATCCCTGAAGTAAAGTTCATCCATTTCAGTGAAGAGATCATGAGGAATGTGTTCATCGTCATCTTCAGTACCCAAGATAAACTGCACCCGTTGAGATGGTGTGTCTTGAAGAAAAGGAGAAACTTAACAATTAAAAGAATTCATACTTATATTACACAAGAAACACTACGTAACAGTAAAAATTCCTGCTCTCAGTTAGAAACATGCAGCACAACATCTTACTTTAAGAGGGAAGAGGAACAAAAGAAACATGGACATTTCTTTAAAAGGAGGTTCTCTGAAAATTTTGCATTGTTTCTGAAAACAAAACATCTGAAAACTTACGTTTATGAAAAGTAATTAAGTATTTTTAGCTCTTCCATAGATTGCCAATGTGAAAAAAAAATCAACAGTAGAACTGGTTAAAAAAAAGTAAAAATTAATAAACCAAAAGGCTAGAAATCTTATTTTCATTTTGAGAACAAAATAAATGATACCATCATAACACAGACACTAATTACAGGAGAAAATGAGAAAACAAAACAGGTTGTTGGAAAAAACCAGCCCAAATAATAGCTGAAGATACTCAATTGCGAGTACCTAGGTACTTGTACTGTTAAAGCAGAAGACTTTTCTATGGCCTGTTGCTACTAACATAGGATAAGAAAAAAAGTAATTTTTTCATTGTGTAGTTGGAGCACTATGTATAAATTAGCATAGCAAAGCAGAAGCTATGCAGCTAAAGTGTTGAGGAAATATTTTACCTTCTCATAATATAATGCCCATCGGAATAGGCTCAGTAAAAACTTGTAAGGATATTAAACAATCTCTATTGATTAAAAGTAAGTACTGGATTTCAGTGCTATGACCAAAACTTTAAAAAAAACCCCACCAATAAAAGCACATGGTTTTAGATACTTTTAATACCTATATAAAGATTTTGTTTCAACTCAAATTACAACAGTTCAATAATGTAGTAATTATAATGTTATCTCAGGAAGGTCAGAGACCAAAGATCCAGGTAAATCTCAATTTTAAAAATTTTACTTTTTTCACTGAAACATCACTCTCACAGCTATGAGATGTGAACATACAACTGTATGCTTCTAGTGTAGAAGGAAGAGCACCCTTTAGATTTAGACATAAGATCTGAATTACTAACAAACTTCATTCAAATTTGAATTTTGCTTATGCGTTGATGTTCTGGCATAGCTCATCATCCAGTAACAGTTCTGAAATGAGCTCTTTTGAATGCAAACAACATTCATTATCAGACCCATAGCAGATTGTTTCCGTCCCAAAACCAGAACACCCCAAGAATCCTGCCATAACCTATGTATCCAGGATAAAGAAGTAACCAGAACAGAGGACTGATTTTCTATCAATTTAATATCACTTGGTGCTTCAAAAACCGTACAGCAAGACTCTACAAACATAATGTCAATTATAATAATTTACATTTGGGAGGGGAAACCTTGAAGATGGATGAAACCAAGAACCAGAGGAGAATGGTAAAAGGAGATTTGTCAAAGCATTTCCATTGGAAGACTCCTTTTTTCAGGTATTGGTCCCGTGAAGAATATGGTTCTAGTTATAGAAAGGTAATAGTGAATAGCATGATGTCCACACTGGAATTCAAACATTGCAGTGTAGCCTGCCCATTCACTGCAGTCTAGGAATAAAAGTGGACATAGGGTCTTGAAGTAAAACTGCTAAGAGTACTGCCAAATAATTTAATTTCAGAGAATGATAAGAAAAAATTATCATCTCTTGAGGATAAGAGGTAGACTGGGGGACAGTTTATGATCCACGAACTTAGGAGGCAGTACAATTCCCTTACTAACAGACAGGAAAAAGGTTGAAGTAAATACTTAGATCATTGATCAAATTACCATGGCAAACGCTGCTTCACAGCTACATTCTTACTTTTAAAAATCAGACGAAGAAGCATACACGACTACACAATCTGAAAAAAGGTGTCTAATTTAAATAACACAGATTTTCATGCTACAGGAGAGCATTACAAAGCTCTAGTCTAACCTATTCAGTGCAGGCTGCTGAACATTCATGTGGACAGCTGGACCAAGTCCAATAGCTTATGACTTAGACAAAACACAACCACAAAATCCTTGTCTGGTTGTACACAGAAAGATGTTAATTACAGAGAGAATAAAAGAAATAGCACAAAACAAGCAACATTTAAGCAGAGTTAACTACTACAAGTTTATTTTCAAGAGAGGCAAAGAACTTGCACAACAAATTTCCTACCATATGATGGAGATTCTCGGCCATCCTCTCTGTCAGTTTCTTTTTCTTTTTTCCTTCTGTGATGCCTGTGCCCACGATGTCTATGCCGTCGACGGCCTGGTTTTCCAAGTGGGACATGAACTCCAATATACACAGCTCTGTGGCCTGTTTAAAAGGAAATAATTAAAGAAAAACTGACCTGCTGCCCATATTTAGCATCTAAAGACAAGGGGTTTGAGAAAAAGAAATCCAAAAGTACTTGACAAAACTACCTGTAGTAAACTACTAAGAGCATTTCGTTTCTGTCCTCCAGGGTGTCAAGTAACTAGTGCTAGACTCATTTCCCTGATAAATTGGGCCATATTCTTACTCAGTTTAAAAATTCAATTGAGAAACAAGTAATACATAAATACAAGCTTGACCAATAACACTGAAAGAAACTACTGGATAAACATGAAGCCAAGGCAGAGGAATTACACAATGCTCCTCTTTTTTGCAGGGATTCATATCAGGACAGTCACTAGAATGGCATAAATGTAATCTCCTGGTTCAGCTTATTAACATCATTAAGAAACTGACCCATCATTTAGAGTCTGCAAGGAGTTTTCTCTTCCTGAAAGAGCTGCCAACATTTCCTCAAGTAGCATGTGACACATCTAGATGGAACTGATGTTCAATTATACCATTCATTTACTATCAGGAACATAATAAGAACTTATGTTTTGAAGTGTATGCCAACACCTCAAATAACTTAGAGAGGCTGATTTTTTTTTCCTATCCTAGATTTTTTTTTAATAAATTTAGGAGGACATCCTCAAATTAATAGACTGCTCTTTAAATCATATACTTTCAACATCTTGTTTTTCCTTTGACCTTTCACATTAAGACAATACTATCATCAACTTGGCAAAAGAAATCAATCAACAGACTGTTATGAACATATTACTACCGTGTCTCCTGTAATGGAGATAGCATATACAATAGCATTTCAATTCCTATTTAAACAAACAATCTCCGGAAGAGACATATTAACTAGAAGCCTGGAGGTTAACGCTAAATATTCTGTTTCATACTGCAGAAGGGTTATTTCAGAAGACTGACATTAACCAAAGGAAAAGGAAGTGGTTTTCCAGCTCTTAGACAAATTCAGCAAATTTACATGATACAAGCAAGCCCTAAGAGTTGTGACTGTACACATACATGCACATATATATGTGTGTATAGAACACACAGATTAGACTGAAGATATTGAAAAATCCCGGTGATTAGAGTTTTAAAGAAATTAAAAGTGGTAGGACGTCAAACTTGTTTACCAAAAAAGAATCCCTAAGCTTAAAAAGATACTGGCTTTATAGAAGTTTTGTGTATTTTTACAGTGCTACATGACTAAAAATACAAGTAAAAATCACTATTAGCAGATGAGTAAGTTCAATGTTTAATTAATTTGGTCAAGATTCCTTTTCACGTAACAAAACCCAATTCTTGACAGACTTCCAACACCAGTTTAATTAGAGTCAACTGACTGGCACTATGACCAAGTCTGAAATTAAGTATATTAAAAGCTATTTGTTTCCATGAGTGGAAAAGAGATTAATTTATAGAGTCCTATTTATAGAGAGAGACTAGTCTTTTGTGAGCTTCTTCCAACAGGAATACCCAGCCCCTGCTGGGCAGCCTGACCTCCACCCTCCATGACTGCTATGCACAATACAATTCCCAGAGAACTTAATGCCAATGTGACACCTAAACATAAATCAGTGCACTTGGTATATAATATGACCAGGAGGCATCGTTAGCTACGGTCATATTATTGATACTATCATGATACAATAATCTTATGCACAGAGAAAGCAAACGTAGTAGGCTCAAAAATAATTGCATTACTCACCACATCCCACTCAAAGCTGCCTGGTGCAACCTAGCGAGCCACCACTCACTGCAAATGTTATCATGCCTGTTATGATTTCTGTTTTATTTTATAAGTTCAACTGGCAATTATTAAACTACAGTTTTTTATATATATATATATAACTAAACGGTTTTATTCGTTGTCAAAATGTTGGATTTTTTTGCAGGAATTATCTCCTCCTAAGAGAAACTCCAGCATTCTTCTACCAATAGAACATTTTATATAATTCCTTGTTTTAATATTGTTAACAATACTGTTTTAAGCATGTGTTTTGAACATTGCAACACACAAAAAAACCCCTGCAGTAATGTGAAACTATTCAGGATTTTACTTCCTGAAAAATTGGAAGGACTTCCACATTTTGGTCCCTTGCTTTACTCATAAATTAGAGACCAAGATTCCACACTGTCTTCTGTACTCAATAACAAACAAAACTCCCACACAATTTTTTCAAGGGCCTCCATCTTCAACAATATAGCCTGCTATTGCAAAAATTGGCATTTGTAATAGTGTGATTATTTCCACAGTCAAAGACTACGTTGCAGCATGAAGAGGAGGTAGAACAAGCAAATGAGGAGTCTATGTCCTTATGAGGAGTCTATCTTCTTTTACAAAATTGCAGTCTGACAAAATTTTTTTCAGTAGAAAAGTTTGAAAAAGAGCAGATATGTTGCAAAGGGACAGGTAAAAACTATGGAAAGCCAACCTGAAATAAGTAACAAAACAAAGGTATTTTTAAACAACCTGTGTCCATAGCAAATTCCTTTCCCAACAAAATGCACTGACCTCAGCTATGACTACCACAGAATCAAGTCCAGGTGCCTCATGGCTGCTTCAAGGCACACGAAGTAGGCACTGCCAGTCAGTCAGCCCACAACCTACAACACTGACATTGCTTTTCAACTCTGAAAGGAAACTTTAAAGAACCCACCTTCTCGCTACCCTAGCAAATGAGGGTCTCACAAAGACAGGAAAACATAGACACAGTCTTGCAGGCAAATGAAAAAACAAGAATACCTTCCCCAAACCACTTCTGTATATGCAAAGTGACTGCTACACCTGCAACGGTATCTTGGGACGATATGAAATGTTGATGAGCAAGATGATTTGCAGTGATGATTAAGTAAAATGCATCACAATCCAATGTAGTTCTATCAGAATAACTTGAAGAAAAAACTTGATGTTGAAAAAGAGCCTCTGAATTATTTTTCTTTTTCAGAGCAAGCATTGGGGGTGGCAGTACAATAGACTAAGACAGTACACCAGACTGTTGCTTAAGAAAGGGACTTTTTTTCAGTATCACAAACAGTCAAAAATAAAGACATTTCAACTACTACCTAGGAAATCCAAAACTATTACTTTTGAGTATACTGCCATTATTACACAAAAACATGTTGCAGGTATATTCACTCCAAAGGTAGGGCAAAACTAGATAATAAAACTTGGACAAGCTTAACTTTGATTCTAACTCAACAAAGAAAAGCACTGAGAAGCCCTCTAAGAATAAGACAGCTGCATTGAGTAGGTCAGTGTTCCCTTGAGTTTCATTATTCAGATAGGAATAATAATATTTGGAGGTGGACAGATAAAGATTTACTTACAATTTACAAGGAAAAGCAAAACAAAACAAAAGCACGGGGATTTTTTTTCCTTCATTCCCAATAAATTGGATGAAACAACCTATAGTACCCTTCAGCCTAGCAAAAAAAAAAACAAACCCACAAAAAAAACAACAAAAAAAGTTAGCTCTAAAAAGGCTGGAATGTATATTTCTAGCATCACTGTTATTTCTAAAAGGAACACTACCTTTTACTTGAATATTGTTTTTTAAAAGCTTGAAAAGTACAATTATGTGACCTTCAAAGCTTTATTCACATAAATGTCTGTACCACAGTACAACTTTCAAGCAAAGCTTCTTACAGAATTACTATAAACCAATAATCAATAGAATTAGTAGACTGCCCAATACTAAATTTAGTAATACAAAGCTCAAGAGATAATTGCTCATTTTAATCCAACGTGACTTTATCCAAGCTTAGCTGTTCAAATCCACCAAGAGCATTTACTACTTAAGGCCCTTATCAGTATGAAACAAATTTAAATGTTAGGAACTTGCAACATCTCTATCACATGGTTGGTATCACTCCAAAAGTAAGTTTGTTTAAAGTCCTTTAAAATTCACAAAAAAGAAAATGCTTTAAGTTTCCCAATTTCTCCCCAAAGCTCCTATGAAAATGGTAATAGAAGACTTCTGAAGTCTGAGAGATCAAAAACACGTATCCAAAAATCCTCTGATGTGGCAATGCTTGAAGTACAATTCCACACAGAACTTTCTCTTTTCTTTGGCTAGATGCCTTTTAAGCTTCATACAAAGAATAATATTCTTCCACCACATGTTAATAATGGAAAAAAATTTAAGTGTATATCTATGTGAATTCTCAATTCCTGTTACTTAGAAATTTGAACTAAGAGAGATCATATATTATTGATGGATGTAAGCACCATCTAGAGGTGAGCTACCTGGTCCAATCTTGCTCAAAGTACAGCCAACTCCAAAGCTGAAGCCATCTTTTTGATCAGGTTGGTTAGGATGACAACCTGCCAAGCTTTTAGTACCTTTAAGGATATATATTCTACAGCCTCTCCAGGCAACCTATAACAACCTATAGCAATATACTGCATGAAAAAAAATTTCTTAAGTATTCAATCATCACTTCCAATACTTCACCCTTTCACAATGCACCTCCAACAAGAGTCTGACCCCATCTTCTCAATTAACTCCCAAGTCTGCTGAAGACAAAAACTTTGTGACAAGAATTACTATTTTTTTCTGAAAGTCTTCAAATAATAATCTGAAGACATATCATTTATTTTAAACAGAACCCTTTATTTAATCAAATAATGTCTTTGTCTATCTTGCCCCAATACAGAGCATTCCATTATGGAAAAACTGGAGAATCTGCAGGAGAGATCCTAATTTGTTCCTTTAGATCATAAAATGGGGGGAAAAAAACCAGCTGTTTTGTTGTCTCTTAACTGACATCTCTAAGTGCATTACCCTAGTAGGAAAGATTTGGAACATAGCATCTCATGCCTTGACATTAATTTCTCTTACATCACAGAGTACTTGTATGCACAAAAATAAGCTCAACACAATCTATCAGCACAACTTCTACCTTTTCAGTCACAGGACTGCTCTGAAGGTAGAAGCACACAAACGGGAAAAATTACCTAAAGTGGATGGAAGAAATAAGTGTGAGAACAAAAAAGTCTTTTCATGCCCCAAAAAACTTCACAACCCACAGGTCTTCTCCAAATAGTCCCTGCTCTGGTAAAACTTAAGGAACAAGAAGAATCCCTCATTTACACACACACACACACACACACACCGCCCTCCCCCCACCTTGTTTATTTATAATGAAAATTCTGAAAATTCATTCAAGTCAGTAATTCACTGAAAATATTTCTGTGTTAATTCTCTAATTTTCTAATTAAAAGTAATACCTCATTTCTGAAGAATGCACAATTAAACACATAAATTAATATTGATAGTGAAACTCTTTGCATAAGACAAACTGAATATTTTAAAACAAAGAGCATTTTTCAGTTATTGTATAAACTTTAATTGCCGAGGACTCTGCGCTTTATTAAAAGAACTATCTGACAAAAGCTATCTCTTGCTTTCAGAATTAAACATTTGAGATAAATTTTTCAAACCAAATCTGTGTAAGGGAGTAAAGAAAATTCTTTCACAGGATAGCTATATGCCATAGCTGGAACCCAAAGGTTCTCCACAGTGCAGCATATTTTAGAATCCACAACATCTCCTAAACTGTACTCCGAAATCTCCTACTGCTCCTAGTAATTAAGTATATCTGAGAATACACTCTTTATACTTGGATAGATAAAATGGAGAAGCATAATCCAAAACCACAGTAAGCACAGCATATGGTAAGGCAGCTCAGTAAGAGTGTTTTCTCACTACACAACAAAAGACAGCATTATATTACGCTAACAGAAGCAGTAAATGCTAGATTTCTCATTACACATAAAAGTGATTTTTTTCTGACTTAAAACCAAATGTGAGTTGGTAGGGGCAGTCATAGAGAGAAATGCACTGAATATTCCCATTTGACATAATCAAATACTCAAAAAGCCATAATCAGTAATTACATTAGACATGCAGGTAGGAACAGTAATAGGAAAAGCTTAGTGCCAGCTGGCAAAGCCACACAGGGATTCTGGCACAATACATGCACCCCAGGTCTCTGTGGTTCACTGCCAGCACCCATGTCCCTTGCCTGGGAAAGGAGCCAGCACTTGGTACTGTGAGAGCTGGGCCCCACACTTTATCTGAGATGAAAGTCTTTGGTCCAGCCTGTCTCTGCAGCAGAGCTCAGGAAAAACGATACATACCCAAGAAAATTTCAGAGAGTAGTTTCTGTTGGAGGAGAGAAAATCTAGAAAGACACAATTCAAGCTAAAGTCCCACTGAGATCCAAGACTGGCCCTTTGTCCACTAATCACATCATAAAATCAAAGAATGGTTTGGGTTGGAAGGGACATTAAAAATCATCAGGCCTCCATCACACATACCTCCACTGCCCTGTAAGGACAGAAGGCTTCTACATTTGTAACACTGTGCATGTTAAGTATTTAAAAAAAAACTTCTGCAAAGAAGACTTTTTATCTTCATCAATGGGTCACTAATACAGACACTTTATAATTTTGATCACACTCCTCTCCTGTACAACTGCTTAAATGGATCGTTTTGCCAAATGCATCTATTTCCTGATATTTTAAGATATGAAAAATATTACATAGGGAATCTTCTCAATTCAGGGATATCACCAAAGAGCATGGATAAATGGTGTTCTGCAAGAATCGTTGATGGCCATCCTAAATTATTTTTGTTTTCAAAAGTAGTTTTGCGTTTTTCTACTTGTGGACCACATAAAAAGACACAACTTCATGAGAAACCATTTCAGATTTTTTTTCCTGTTAAACATGTTTCTTTTTCTAGACCATAAGGGGTCTCCTAAAGGTTAAAGCCTTCATTCTCAGTTTGAGCACCATAACAAACCTGTTCTGTACTGCCTATTCAAATCTGTACAGCCTATTACAGAACGCAAAAACATAACTAAGCACAATCTTCAACTACCAGCAACTACAATGTCCTGTTTTATTACTTGTGTTACCTGCTCCTGTACAACTTGTTTTCTTAAAAGATTTGACAGCAATAATTCATGGGGTTTTGAACAGTTGAAATTTAGATACATCTAGAATAGGTAGCTAGTATTAATAATAGTAAATAATAGTAAACCTGCCACCTGAAAAAAAATCCCAGCAACAGATTCTACTACAAGTTGCCCTATAATTCTTAGTTCCCCAGAACCCTTTCATAATACTGAAACAATTTTTAATGACTCATAACCCTTTAAACTGCAAAACACTTGTAGAGTAAGTCTTCCACTTCTATAGACAATATTCACTTATAGAGAAGGAAAAAATTTAATTACCTATCATTGTCAACTAAGATTAAGCTTTTTTCATAAGTAAAAACTAAACCATCAACGTGTAAGAGATGAAAGGGTCACCTGAAATGTAAACACTACTTACACCTGCCACAGGATCGTGTGAGAGTAGTGTAGCTATTAAATCATCTTAACTCTTGAAGCTGCTGCTTGGATTTATGCCACAGAAAACTAGCCTACCAAGATACACATTCTTGACCTCAGATTGTTCCTGGAACAAAACTTCTGTTATATGTAAACTCCTTATCTTTGCTATGCTTGTAACTGGCCTGCTAAGAGTAACAGAATACATCTCTTTTCCCTTAAACTGTATCTAGTGGATGTATCCTCAAATCAAGACTGAAAATTAACTACACATTTTAAAAGATAGGTCTCGGTAGTATCAAGCCAAACATCGTAACATAGGTTTAAGAAAATCTTCCTTGAACACCTTCCTTGAACATGGTTCTTAAGACAAAACACCTTTAACAAGATCACAGAAAATACCTTTGCCATTAATATTCTTGCCTTACTTCCACCTCCTGGTTTACTGTTATTACTCTCATTCATTGCATCTCAAAAAGCCTGGCATCAAGTTAAGAACATCAGGTGCTCTTAAAAAGGTTATTTTAAGATGTTATTCCCTCTTCTAGTTCTTCTGTAAACTGACATTTGTTATTTCAAAGTAAGGCCTTACAGCTTCAGTAAAGTGCAGTACCTTTATTTAGTACACACACAGTCTGCCCACAATTGCAATTTACTGTCTCTAACCATTTCTCTTTTACAGGAAAAGTGTTAGGAAGCAAATAGCCTGTGCCTAACCTTTCTAAACTAAACACTGTCACTCCAGATAGGTACCACACTTTACCAGCCACCAAAAATAGAATGCAGAGCTTGAGAAGCCCTAAATCCAAGATCTATTTTTCCCTTTAGCATTTGGCCCTCTTTCCATTAGCATTTCATCACAAAATTTCCAGAAGATATTAATATTCAATACTGACAACAACTTTGCTTTAGTATCAGTAGCAAAATTATACCTTCTACAGCAGCAAATCTATCAACGCACTTTAAAGCAGTTAAATATCACCTGTCCATGCTGGCTCTTAAAGGTTTGGTGCTTCACATCATAGCTGAACTGCATTTACTGCTTGCTGCCTCTCCTTGAAAATATATCAACACACACTTCTGGAAAGGTTCCAAATTCCTAGAACTGCTTTTCAAGTCACCAGAAACACACGCTGAAAGACTGGACTGAAATAGTTTCAGGTCTTAAAACACTTCCAATGCCTAATGCTTTAGTACAGGTCTTCTTAAGCCTACGGGAAAATCTTCACGTCAGAAATGAAAAAGAATACTAGTTGGAGTTGCTTTACTGCTTGCAGCCAACAATTCCATTTCCCCCCTTTTAAGATTTTAATACCACAATTAAAAACAAAACCTCAAAATCCCACATACCTACTTTCATCATAATAGCTCATAAATAATGATCTCGTAAACAGAGCTGTTAAGTTCACATAAGTTTATCCTCTAAAATACTCTGAATTTGAAGAATCTCTGAGAAGATAACTATATGAGTCATAAACAACCACACTTACATTCCTTTCTCTTTCATACAGGAAAAGAAAAACTTGTTCTTACTTTGGAACGATTTCCACTGATTAAAGTCAAAATATATACTGTCCCTCCCTTTTGCCACTCTACCAGTAAAAAAAAAATTCTTAAAAAAATAGAAGACACTACAAAATATGTGAATAATTCCTACTCATGTGTGAAAATGTGTGCCTATATCAAGCTTCAGATATTTGATAACCCTATTGGAATACATTTTTCTTGTCAACCTTGTCAGATGATTCTTACTAGTTATTTGTTTAACCTCTGTTTGTGTTAAGACATTTACACTGGGTCACTCCAAAAAGAGTGAGATGTAGTAAAAGGAAAGATAAGGCTGCATGACTAAGAGCAAGCTAAGGACAGTGAGATCTTGCCTTCACCTTTTAACTGCTGACTCAATTGCTCATCAGACAGAAGTCTTCATTTTACCTTAATTTATTCTTTGGTTGTGGGTAAGACAAGGGTATTTTCCACAGTCAGCGCTTAAATTGCCTCAAGCAGCCTGAACCCCCTGCCTTCCCACCCAGTATCTCAGGTAACTACAGTGTTGTACTAGCTGAGGCACTCCTACCAATGTGCTATGAAAGAGACTGGGGAAATTATTTGGCTGCACATTCCCATGTCATTCGTTGTGGTTGAGGCATTACAGCTGCTCAGGCTGCTGCCCAGCACACCACTCCAGCTGGATGCCTGCTTCCCCTTTAACCCCTGCCTGCCTGCAAAACATACACATGCTTTCTCTGGGTCATCTCCCAGAGAAAAGCAAGAGAAGGAAATTAAGGAGGAGACAGCTTAAATCTGCACTGAAGATTTAATTGCAGAAATAGCCAAAGCAGTGGTTTCCCCACTGCTCAAGCCCATCTAAACTGGCATTGTCACAGCCTCTGCCACTGCACCTCTCAGCCTTACATTCATACTTCCTTCCTCTGCTCAGCACTGGCACACATCCATCTGCGTGGCAAATCAGTTTGGGATGCTCAATAGCTGAGAGTTTGACCATCTTCCTTAGTCAGGGCTGTAACATTTTCCACTGGCTTAACATACTTAACCAGGCTTATGGTACGGTCAGACAAAGCAGAGTGTTAGCACAAGACAAAAAAGAGTAGGAGAATGAAGGGACAGAACAAGAGTATGACTGCAACAGCAACAAACAACTTTAATCATTTTAAACCATCTCTTGGTGGTATAAGAAATATCTAAACCTAAATCAACTTCTTTCAGCTAGAAACTGCTGCTGTCATGGCTCTCTCCAGCGTTCTGCAGCAGTAAGAGCCAGTACTACTTAGTGAATCTACTGATAGTCTTTTAGCATTCTGCAAATGTTAATTAAGCTTCAGAGCATTCTATATGAAAGACAACTAAGATTTAAACACTGGATCTCTCTAGCTTTTTCCCCTGGATTCATTAATTAGCATCCATGAATCTTCATCTCAATCTAATTCCTTTTCAAATAAGAAAGAAATTGTGTCTTAGATGAAGTATCTAATTTTACATTTTGCTACATGAAACTAAAACAGTGCTATTTTCACTGCTAAATGCAAAATGTTGAGTCAAATAATGAAGACCAACAGGATTCCATAGTGCTGTAACTGACTGCAGATTGTGGCATGGACAGTTTACTATGGAACCAGAAGCACTGTTACCCATCTGTTCAGACTCTCAGTATTTAAAATGCATGACCATAATCACAAGAATACTTAACTTTCAGAAAACAAAACAAATATCTCCCTCATGACCCCTGTTTCCTGAGTTTTGATTCTGCAGAACTTGACATCACTCATGCTGGAAAATTACTTACCAACAGCAATCAGTTTTTCAAACCTAAATCTCAGAAGCAAGTTTTCCTTGGAAAGCTTCATAAAGAAAATTTTTTTTTAATTTTCTTCTGTGACAGATTTGAACAACAGCGAGTATTTACCAGCATGCACAGAGACCAAAAACACAGGGCAGGTCATCTCTATCTTTCACTAGTTTTATTTGCTAGAATTTCACGATAGCCATAAAATTCTGATTCCTTTTAGCATGGAAAATACATCTTTTATCCCTAGGCAAAAAATGTGTGTTAAACAAACAGAAAACCACCATAAACTTACTCTCTAGTTCTTCCTTCTCAAAATTGGTATTGATAGTAGAGCTGATTTTGCCCATATCTACAACAGCTTCTTCATCGTGACCCTGAAGAAAGAAGACACAAGTTTAAGTTAAAATTCAGTAGAACTACCTTTTTCCTAAATTTCTAAATATGTTCTGAAACAGTATACCAAAGTTTTGTAAACCAGTACATTTTCACCACTTAGAAACTGAGAATGAAAACATCACTGAAAATCTACCCATCCAATTCTTCAAGAAAACATTACCCTATATTGAAGGAAAAAGAGAGTAAATCAACAGACAAGCAATTTGCTTTTTCAGTGCTCTTGATTTCATCGTATAAATGGTTAGGACGCACATTTCAGGAGTGCAGTATTCTTTTAGTTTGGTATTCAACAGCAATCAATCTACTTTAATAAAATAACTGGGAAATTAATAGGAAGTTACATAACTTGACATTCAGAGATCCTGAATTCATCTGCTTAGAGGACAATTCCTGAGATTTTCCAGCACAAATAAGAAGCTTTTGTGAACAAAGGGGTAGCAAAAGGTTACACAACTTGGGGGCCTCTCCTACACCAACAGCTCTGGAAAGATGAAAATAACTGCTTCACTCAGGTTTCAACAGCCAGCTTGTTAACCACATCCCTACCTAATTCACTTTTTTTTCTTAGGCACAAAGTTAAAAAGCAGAAGTTTCAAGAAAACCTGGTCAGATTCCATTACTACTGAGATCACACCACGCATAATGTAAAACCTTAAAATGCTGCCTTTTGCTCAGTCTTGACAGAAATTAACCAAGCAGCAGAAATCTCAATCTCATCTCAGACCTGACATCAAAAATAACATTAAACTTGCCTTTCTGCATGTGTTTGCATTCCTTAGAATACAGTCCACTTTCAACAGCTCACAAATTACAGCCTCCTGACAGAACTGGTTCTCCAAAAGACCCACAGCCTAAGGGTAGTGCTTTACATCCAAGTATAAGGGCACACTAACTGCTAAAGATTACTGTCCCTGCTCTTTCTGCTCCCTTGGGCACATGCTTTTTTCCTTAAACCAGACCTAACAACCATGGCATCAGATAAAAAGTGCTTAAGCAATGGATTTTATGTTTTTAGCTGTTTTAATAACAACTTAATTAGTTTTCCACTGGATCAGTTCACTAAAGTGACTTTTCCTGAGGAAAAAAACAGAAGCCTAAATCCGGAGTCTTACAGGGACTGGGAACCCTAACATTGTTGACACTCACCTAAACTTTGGTCTTAGAATTATGCAATTGCTTTATATATAGAACAAATTTGTCATCTCACAGGAAAGCGACAAGGATGAAAAACAACATACCTGTTTAACAGGTTCAAGCTAAAACAAACTGTAGCAGGTCCCACCCCCAGAGAAAGCTGGTTTTGGACATGTAGCTCCTCAGTCTTAATAAAAAAAGATATTTACTACAGTGTATTGTGCACACATACAAACACACACCAAAATAAATCTAAATTTTAGTTTGCCTATTGGGGAAAGGAGATTAAAGAATATGAAGATGACAAACACCACATACTGGGAACAAAAAAGTCAGACGAGGTTTAAAAAAAGGTTAAAGACAGCTAGACCGCAAAAAAAAAAACAACAGCAGTTGGCACTATGTAAATAAGCAAGAATACAAGAGAAAAAAAGAGTGGCACATGGCAGAACAAGCCTCTGAAAACTAAATAAAGGTTGACTCTGAGTTGTGTCCCTAAAAATAGGGTTTTCAAGGAAGGCATTACACCATAACCTAAACTTTGTCACTACTGCTGCATTGCAAAAGTAGTTTTTCATGTAGGGTAGAAAAAATCAAAATTCCTGCACACTTCACACAGCTACAATTAAAAAAATTGGTGTGATTAAACCAAAGTCATGTCTGTTGGACAAATCTGTGAAAATGTTACAAGGACCTATTAATGAAGAATTGGCAGAAATCTGAAAAGTGTCATGGTAAGATGATGGGAGAGTGATGGGGGCAGGAGAAATAGTATTTCCTGTCTCCTACACAACAAAATAAACTATATTGTAATACACTCCAGTTCACAGAAACAGATACACACAGTAATCTTGAACATTACCATTAAACTCCAAATAGAGATGGATATAGATGGAAGAATCACAAATCCTCTAAACTATCTCATTTTATCACATGTGAGAGAAAAAAAAACCCAAAATTAATAATAGGAAAATTGCTATCAAAACCTGTTCCATAATTACCTTCATTGATACAGCCACAGACTGCTGAAAAAATCCTGTATCTAAATACACCCATTCTCAACAGTCCTTTTAGGACCATTGAAATCTGGCCAAATACAGAGTTTTTGAGCAATAAAGGAAGACAAAGTTTTTCTCCAGATTATACAAACTACTGCATACCAATAGAAAACTACATACACACTGCAGAAAATACACACACAAGAAAAGATTTTTATCTCCCAATAACATTTTGAGACAGTATTTGCTGTATGCCCTACATCATATTATGAATATTTATCATCCTTTGTTTTAGTAAAAGAGGTTCTTTGCCAAACTCAAACATATAGAAGCAGCCTTCAAAAACCACATAATGTGTAAAGTAATATGACTTTTAAGATTAGATTACAGGAAGGCATGTGTGCCCTTGCAAACGGTTCTATCACTATCTCAAAGTACTCAACATATGCAAAGACTCTTCCAAGAATAAACCATCAACAACCACAAATATCATACATGAAGAAAGCATATAATTTACAGCCTTTGTTCAGGAAAACACAAAGCATCATTTTAACATATCTGTTTGCAATGCTGAGAGCAAATCCCAGTATGAGATACTTTTGCCTTAGGTCAGGTAAAAAACCAAAAAATATTCAAATACGCTATAAAAGTAATTCCAAACTACAACCTTTCCCTGGTTAAAAATAAAGTCTCTAGGGCACACGTTTCCAGTAATTCTAGATCTATCATGTCAGTTGAAGGCACTAAAGCGAGGGAAAACTATTACAGCTGCCATTTTAGTTCTCTCTTCTACTTTCTGAACTTTTTACATACATAAAGAGCAGTGGGATTGTTGAGAACTTGTCAACTTCCCTTTTTTAGGCACAGAGAACGACTTGACCTTAAAGCAAGCATTCCTCTGCAGTTTACCAGCCACTTCATGTGAAACTTTACATGCAATAATCCCACAGATGCCCAAATACAGCTGCTGAAGACGAGTAAAAGTAAAATTCAAGACTTAGAATGTATGTAACTTTCATTTCCAGTCAAGAGACAGAACAACTGAGAAGGGAAAAAACCCAACAGAAGCAGCAACTAAGGTACCCCAGAGCAAGATTAAGTCTTCACGTTTGTCTTTTTTCTTTTTTTAAGGAGATAGTAATTTATAAAAACAGAACAAATCCAGCATACTTCAAATTGGGGGGGGGGGAAGTAAAAGTACATTGTATTAAGATACACTACGTATACTTTTTCCTAACACAAACATACTGTAGAAACAACCCTCCAGTAAAACCTTCATATTCAGCCAGAGGTGCCTACATACACTAGAACCTGTCTTCTCAGCTTTCTAACTCTCACCAGCATGAATATGAAATCCCTTTTCAACTGCTGCAGATCAGATCAACACTCCGTGTTCTACCAGACTTCCAGTAGGATTCCTCTTGCCACCTCTGATTTTTGAATGTTTTTTCTCAGTCCAGGAGGAAAGAGTAATTCCCCTTTGCAGACAAACGAGCACCCAGAAACTCACTTCAAGTGTTAGAAATTAACACTTCACCTTGTCAAACATCTGTCATCATTTAGTACAGTACACTTTTTATATCTACAATATTAGTGTTACATGTTTTTTAAAAGTACTGTTGAAAAAAAGAGTCAATCCTAAATTGCACGAACCATGAAGGAAAGCTCCTAAAGTTTGGAAGAACTGACAACCTCCAGCAGTGTTAGCTACCACAGAGTGGACTAGCACAAACATGACGCACAGAGTATTAAATCCAAAGGCAAGTTTCCACGGTCATCTGTACAAGCTCTTCTCACCATGCAACTCACTTAACCTTATGCAGTCACATACACGACAGACTTCAGACAGGCACGCTGCCAAAGTGCATCACTGAATAACCACTTCCAAGACAGACAACTTGCTAGCAGCACATTTTTAAGGTACCTGAAATACAGTTCAGTCAATTCATTTCTGGTGTTAGACAGTGATCATAAATGGCTGATACAGCTAACCGTAAACCTTTGAAATCTACAAGCCATTCAGTAATTGTTTTGAGAATAATTTGAGCTCAACATTTAAGAACATCACTTAACTAAGCCAATGTTCATGTGCTCCATTTACACTCTCTCAGATCAAAGTTCTTCCCCAGCAGAATTACTGAGAGACTTGCAGCACCAGAAGAGACAGCACTAGTGCTCATGGAAATAAGTAAGTAGGCTGTGGGAGAGGGCAAAAACAAACAAAAAATCCCACATCCACCATCATCCCTCCTCTCTCACCCCCAGAAAAAAATTACACTACCACTTTCATGCTACAAAGAAGCTTTGCTTCAGCATTTATTGAAGTAGGTGCAAATGAAGAAAAAAAAAACCTAAGGAAAAAAAAACCCAAAACCAACCAATTAAGAAAACAACTAACCCCAACTCATGGCAGGGTAGAGAGGGGATGTATTCATATCTACTTTTTTCCCCATATACATCTGTCCTTGGTCAAGAGTGTAGTAGTTCTTATTTTAATAATATTCTAATACAACTGCATACACCATCACAGTGAACCTACATAGTGTTTTATGACTGTAACTATAACCCAACCTCTCTGGCTTGAAGAGAAAGCAAGTAATTTCCCCTCTCCTTCCCACAAGAACCCACGGATACATCTCTGCTTTTGTAGAGACACCAGATCTGGCAGACAGGATTTAGCTCTTAGGCTGGAATGTGGCACCAACAAGCCGTTCCCCCCAAAGCAGGAGCACACACTGCTTACAGACCCAACTGGCAAATCTCTATAAGCATGCTACTGTAGATTTACCAACTAAGATCAACATCACATTTGTTCTTCATATACTGCTCTTTCTTCCTTCATCATCAGTATATAGGAGAGCAGTTAAGCTGGATCAAACCACCCATCCAACACAACAGTAGAGGCCTACAGCAACAAGTGTAAACAGAATGAGTGTAAACCAAGGAAGTATAGCCTAAGCAGCATTTCTGTTTCATTATCAGCCCTCCTTTGTTGGATCTGCATTCAGAAGACAGCCATCAAGGAAGGCTCCAGTGATCAAATCAAGCAAAAAAATTAAATAACAGAATACTTCCAATATTGCTCTGTTTCAAAAATAAAGATTTAGCTCAAG
Source organism: Manacus vitellinus (assembly GCF_001715985.3). Classification (NCBI taxonomy): domain Eukaryota; kingdom Metazoa; phylum Chordata; class Aves; order Passeriformes; family Pipridae; genus Manacus; species Manacus vitellinus. The sequence continues at coordinate 15,946,569 of NW_021940535.1, read as the reverse complement.
AACCAACGAAAAAGAAACCCTTCATTTTGACCATACATCTCAAAGATAACCAAGGAGGAACTACAAAACCTCAGTTTGCAGCTGTATCCAGGTTATGTGGATGTATATATAAAAAATATTTTAAAACTGACAATTTTCATAGATAGATAGATAGACTAACTCATTTGTTTTGTTACATAGCTATTGAAATATATTGTTCAAAATAATTAAGAACCAGCAAGGTAATTCATGATTCATTTTCACAGCCACATTTCCAAAGCAGTCTGTTTCAGAAGCCTCCATTTCTGTTCTAAGCACACATAATACTCCATGTCGTTCGGAAATAAAATACATTTCCAATTTATAGAATGCACATACAGACTTCTCTCTGCAACCTCCCAGAACTGCAAGTTAATAACCACTAATAGTTCGGGAAGGGGAGAAGAAGGGAGGGGGGGAACAGACAAGACCAATGTTCTAATCCTACAAAATTAGGAGATAAGTCTACCAGTGACAGTAACCCTGAAAGTGATAACAAAAGAAACCAGAAAAATATATTTGATAACACCATCTTTGATTACTGTATGAAGAGTTCAATGATAATCATTCTACCTCAGACAATCATCAGGTCTACCCTACAGCTCTCCCACTGCTACACATACACAGCACCGAGCAACCTTAGTTAAGAACGAGTAAATTAGAAAGGGCTTTTTGACATGGTTTACCTGTAGGAACGACTAATAGCACCACTTGGTTAGTTCTAAATATATTGTTTTACTTCTTTCAAACTGAATCTGCTTTTAAACCAGAAGTAAGGTGAGCCCACGGTGGGAAGGAGGGCAGGCATCTCTGGTTGTTGCCTCCTTTAAGGACAGTCAGGATATGAAAAATTAAAGTTCTTTCTAAATAACAGTAAATGAAGGTATTGCCCAGTCCATTAAATAGTCCTATAGATGCATTTGAAGTAAGTTCTTTGGGCACAGCCTCTACACAGCAATACTGTATCTACAGAAGTTGCCAGAGTGATGAAACACTACCAGTTCTAAATCAAGCACATCAACCTAACAGCCAAGGGAAAATGCACCAAATATAAATGAGCCCTGCCTCATTTTGTCACAGTACAATTTTTAGCTGGCCTTGCCCTCTAAATATATACGGATGAGAGCACAATTAATAATAATTCACAAACAGAACACTTGCCAGGTTTAAAATAGGAAGCATACGGTATTGATGGGTTCCCCCTTAGTTGTATTTTCTATGGTCTCATTTGCACAGGAGCAGCTGCTTTCCAGATTTTTTTTTGCTACTATCTTAGCACAGTGTATTGCTCAAGCACTACAGTAAAGACTCTAGTACAGCTCTATGGTTTTAGTGTCACCACACACGCACATACCCCCTTTTCTTGTGAATTTTATCTGTGGTTGTACAATTACTATTGTATACAACAATCCTCACATGTAAATGAAGATCCATCCCAATCAAAGCAACTCAGAGCCTCGCCTGAAGGTTTAACATTTAGATTTCAGCAAGACCACAGCCATAACGAAAGAGGTTAGAAATACTTAGACAAGTTTTTCTAGCCTACTAATCCTCTAATTAGCTGCTCAGCTTACCCTACTAAATACATCTGACCAATCTCCTTCTAGGAGACTTACAAGAAACACAGCAGCTATACAAACCTTGTTTGGACAAGTATGTCCAATAGACATAAACAGACTTCAGTCAGACTCTCCACAAGTTGCATTTTACTTTTACTTTCCAAAACTCTATTGTGGATGGCAGTAAAGACATGTATATGTGCTACTTTAAAAACACCACAAAACCCAAACCCTTTCAGGAAAAATGACTCTAAACATGTTAATGTTTTGCTTCTCATACCACTGAAATCTAATGTTTATAAGTAGTTTTATCTCAATACTTCTAGCAGGTGTTACTCCAGCCAGGGTGACACTGAGCACCACAACCTGCAAGAGAAGCCATGTCCCATCCCAGACAAATCAAACACATCTCTGAACAGTAAACAAAGTGTCTCTGTTAATCAGACCAGAACATGAAACTGGGAGAAAAAGTCAGAAAGAAAAGGAAGCATAACACCAAGAGACTGGTCACAACTGTGAATGGCTGTCAACTGTGACACACCACAGCAATTCGTAAAAAAACCTGGGTTAGAACAAACGCAAGAAAAAAGGATGGTTTATTTCCTAGTAAAGTATGACTAAAACACAAATAAATACTTGATTAAAATTAGAAGCCCATTTGAAGTCAATGTGAGTGTCCTGCAAGCCAGAAAATTTACCGTTAATTTACCAATTAATTTAAAATTATTTATTTGCATAATCTTAGCAAATAATGTCACCAATCCAACACAAGATATCAAACTGCATATCTAATATTATAGTAGCTTTTTTACAAAGTTGTTTTTTATCACTGCCTCACAGGACTAAATCTCATTCAAAAAAAATCCACATCGCCATTCACTTAAATTTCTGAAATTACAGTTAAAAAAAGCAGAAGTACCAGAATCCTTATAACAAGCCACCTCATATCATTACCTAGTCTTCTAGGCATATGCATGCTTGATAGAGTGCTGTGTCCAGAGTCAAAAGTAGCATCACAATGAAAATCAAAAATCGATCACTGTTCTACAGAGACCCTTACAAACAAAAGGCCACTGCAATCTAATGCATTTTAACATGTCTAAATCAAACTCTTACATCTTATGCTCACACAAGGAAATAGAAAATTTACTTGTCATTTTATAAAATTTATATAAAATAATTCAGGAATCTGTAAAGCTTTATAGCTTAGGAAAATTCCATTCCCTAAGTTTTAGTTTCCAGGAAACTCTTAAAGTAGTAAACCCTGTAACAACACTGCATTGCAGTTACATGGCAGTGGTAACAACAACCCATACAAGTGCTAAGCAATAGCTTGTAATACTAATATTAGAATTGACTGCTTCATTATACAAATCCCAACAAATGGAGTTTTTTATCTGTGCCACTGAGGTCTGAAGAAAATGCTATCTCCATGATCATTTTACCTCAGTTACATAGCTCATTAAGTTCCCTTTTTTTTTTTGGTCAAAAAAGAACAATCAATAGATTATTTCAAGATTCACTACCAGAAACATCCCTGCTATACTTGCATAGAATCACTCAAAGCCACAGCTGATAACCTTCAAATTAAAAAAGGCTGACTCAAAATAATGCAAAAGAAAAATAAAAAATAACCCAACACAAAACACTCAGCCACTCTCAAAATCTGGTAGTATGCTCTCACAATTGTAAAAGTATATTTTCTTTCTGAATTAAGCTGGTTACTATGATTAAGCAATTTCAACAATAGAGCAAATATCCTCCCTAATACAGAAATCTGTACTCAAAGTATTATTTCTATCACCAGATCTTTCAAAAATTTCTTCCACAACTGGTGAGTCTAAGGTAGCACACCATTCTGAGACACAGTTGTTACATATCACTTGCACCAAAGCACGTTTGAGCCGTTATTAAGTAATACAGCTGCTATTTACATACAGGTTGCATTTTCCTCCCTTGACGAGCTTCTTCCATGCTGATGTGCAGAAGCGGAGAATGCCCTTGTACGAGACCCTGTAATGAACCTCCCAAGAGATCAGAGCCTGCGCATACATGACTGCTTTAGCTCGCTCTGCTTGACACAGATGTACTCCGGGAAATTGCTCTCCAGCCAATCGCTCCCGCTCCAGTCTCTCATCTCCCAGGCCACTGATTACAGCTACTGCAGGGTCGCACAGCAGCAGAATGGGCAAGACGGCGTGCCTTCAATTCCAGCTCAGAGAATACCAAAAAAGGAACTGAAACAGAGTTCCAGACTTAACATTTTCTGTATCAGCAGCGGCTAAGAACAGCTCCAAGATAATATTTTTGCTCTGATCCAAGACTTCATTAGCACTACAAAATGAAAACACATTTGTACCTCAGGTCCCAGAACAGAACAACCCAGAAGTCAAACATCTGCTAAGTGTGTTTATTGCTGCATTATCAACCTTTCACTGAATATCCATTATAAAGCAGGTGGTTTTTTTTACACAAGCCATATATTCTTGTTTGACAAAATAAACCAGGGCTTCCTAAAAAGAGAACCCCTCATTTATTTTTTTTCCTGTTGAAGAGGTAAAAAAGCTTTGCTGTTAGCTGCAATTAACCTCATGTCTGCCGCCTGAGTAAGATGGCTCTCTGTTCCAGGTATGATGTGAGTAGCAGTACTTTTTCCTCACTTAAGCCAACCTTAGAAAAACGCAACCTTCGCTCCAGCAGATCAAATTCAGAGCTTCAGTTCGCTCTTTCCCTCTTCATCACTCATATACCTTAATCTCCTTGTCCCATCATAAAATGATGGGAAAACCGGCTCTTTAAGGTGTTATCCATAAGTTAACCTTCATGACATGCCACTGCCTTCCTTGTTTTTATTTCTTTCATTCCTACTTCTTTTATGACGAGAACTCTAGTAATGAAGCTGGACTGGTGCCATGCCAACGAACAAACAACTTGGTCAAAATAAAACAAGTAACATACTGTTCATAAACTTGGTGCAAATACCACTAGCCACATTGTGCAACTGTGAAGACTGTATTTATCACCTAGCTGCAGAGAAACAGAAGGCCACATTCAGTTCCTCTCACTGTCTTTCTCAGTCCAGAAAATTCTGGACTAGAGTAATACCTCAATAATTCATAGACTACAAAAAGTATTCTCAGATAGTGCTGACAAGAGTTTAAAAGTAGTTGGTTTCCACTCTGGAAATATATGTTCACTCTAAAATATGTATGCATCTTTTCACTTCCAAGCTCTTGAAGGTCTCTCTGCTGCCATACGTAAATGACCATAAACTAAATGATTCATACAGGAAGCACAAAGTCAAACAAAAATATCAGATACCCTAACTCTTAGTGCTCTCTTCTCAACTGTGCATCCTAAAACAAACCTGTTCTTTTCCTGATGCAGAGCACAGATACGTACAGTTCTTCACCTGCACAGATGAATACTGAAACAGCTCTGCTGAATTGTGTCCTGGTGTTCTGACTCTCCCGTATTTCAATGCACTGTTTCTTAGCATAAATCCATACTAGAAGTAATTCAGTTGCTACAAGTTCAAAAAGATGGTTTGTTTAGGTTGAGGGTGGGTGTATGACGGGGAAAGAGGCTGCCTATTCTTTTGGAATAGAATAAGTGGGGTGGGAATCACAGGTTTGATTTTTTTTTATTATTATTCTTTTTATGAGTTTGGGAAAGAATACTTGCTTTGTTTGGAAACTTACAGAAACTTACAGAAGCTTACTGAAATCTCTTTACAGGCTGTAGTCAACCAATTCCTAGTTAACAGTCACTCAATTTTGGAACAAACAAACAAGAAAAAAACACTCAGGAGCTGTATTCGTTTTTTAAAAAGCAGAAAGCAAAGAACATGTTCACGAAGAGCCAAGCTGAAAAATCCAACACTTCAAAATATAAACGTGTTTTTTTCAAACAGACGGAAGGTTTTGTCTTTTAAGTCCTATACCAAAACACTTTGTGGATAAACATCTGCTCTTCCCTAAGAATAAATATCAGGAAAAAGCTTTGCATTAAATGGAGAACAACACAGCAACTTCAAACTGCAACTGTCTTAACATGTTTAACTACAGAAGTATTCTAAAACAAACTGTAGGCAAATATATTCAAAATTATCACATCCTTGAACATGTTCAGTGACAACACTCTGAGAACTCAGCAGAACTATTTGTGCTGCAGCAATATTTTAGCCATGTGCTTTATGCTGCAAAAGAATCTCTGTGAAGTCTATGAGGACTTTTTTTTTTAAATAAAAAGAAAGATAAGTAGCTATCAGGAAACATACATTTTCTTTATCAATATATCCTTCTTAATTTTCACTTTTATACCCCTTCAAGCTACACTTATTTGATCTTATCTCAGTCTATAAAATCACATCTTTGAAAGACATGTCCAAAAGAGTAAATATCTCTTATCAAAAAAAAATTCTTTTGAGCTCCTAGATCTTTTCATCTTTTCACAAGCGATATAGAACTATGATTCCAGTCCATCATGAAGTGGCAGTGAACTGCCTTACTGCAGGGTCTGCAGAGTGTCTAGCAGGCAGAGCTAATATGCCATTCTGAAATGGCAGGACATTTAAAGCAGCTGCAGTAAGCAGGACTGAGCTCTCAGCAGAATGTACCACATGAGCTCCAGTCCAGTTGCTATCGGACAGAGCCAGATATGAGCGCAAGGAGACTGAGTGCTTCTTTGCTTGCAAAGAGGCCATACTGACATACCCATACACCTGGCCCCGTAAAATGGTAGACCTAGTATGAGGTTTCTATTGATATTTTAAAATTCTGTTTTGGGGGGTGAGGATTGGGGTGTTACGAATTGCACCCATAATCCAAACTCAATAATCCAATTGCACCCATAATCCAAACTCAATCCTTCCTTGTATGAACAAATCAGAGTACGGAGTTGGACTTGATGACCTCAATGGGTCCCCTCCAACTTGAGATATTCTATGATACTATGACCATCTTTTCCAATACTGCAGCCTCAAAAAAAACAACAAAGGTTTACTGCTGCCTTTCTTCATGCATCTGAAAGGGCAGAATTTAACAAACTCAAAGCACCTCTCTTTAGAAAACAATATAAAAACCAAGAAATACTTGTGAGACAGCAAGACAATACTTCTAAATGAGGCTTTATTTTGGAGGGGGCAAATCTGGCCCAGGTCATGGGGGAGTCAGGAGAGAGGCAAGGTGCCAGGGGATTAAGATGACGCAGGGGCAAGTTGTATGACACAGTCTAATGTTAGTATGTCAAATACCACTATGGATGTGTCCTAGTTAGAACAGCTGGGACCACTTCATCACTGTATGGGTGTAACCCAAAACTGTGTATTCTATAGCCTTCCATGCCATTTCCCAGAAACTGTTATCAATGAACCATTTACACCATCTGCCCAGAGAGGCCTGACTCCTCAGGCTATAAACTGGGGGTTAAGAGGCCTGTGAGATAGGAGGGTGTTCTTGTCCTCAAGCCCATTGAGGAACCCCCCCGCCTGAGGGAAGTACTGAGCATTCCTGCCTGAACTGGAGAATATATAATCTTGGAGTCTTGGAACTTTTGGAACACTCGTGGGATCCAGAGGAAGACTGCAGATCACCGCTCTCAACCAGACTGCAGATCACCACCCTTGACCAGACTGCAACAGCACTCTCACCAACAGGTTTTCCCCTCTCCTTTTACTTTGGACTCAGGGGGCCCAAAGAACACCACTCTGTTCATGCCCCAGGGTGCTGGGTTATGCATTTGGGTTTTGTGAGTTAAAACCAATTGTTTGTCTGTATAATCGTACTTATTGTATTATTTTATTAAATTGTTATTCTGATTTATAATCTCTCTTTTGAGTTGGGTTAATTTCCCCTGTTGGTTTACCTTTAAACCAGCACAGGATGGTTTTGTTCAGCTTCCTATTAAGTGGGAACCTACTAACTCATATTAAGAAGAACAGCTTCCTAGGAGTATCTTATTACAAAGAAATTAAATCTAAGGTATACCTCCAAAGAGATGTTATTACTTTAGCAAGGGAACACAGAGACTTTTGCAGACAGTGGCTCATCATTTAATGAATTAAAACTAGCCATAAAATCTGAAAGTCTGACTGCCTTCAAGTATTTTTCAGAAAAAAATTTCCACATAATAGCTAGTTGCCAAGGCATACATCTGCATAGCACACTTCAAGCTTGCCTCAGCTTGTATCAGCACATACACGTGGAACTGGGTGTTATCCAAAAAAAAAAAAAAAATGGAAAGAATACAAAAAAAGATGTATTCTATGCAGATATTCTCTGGTGTATTGTCGCAGTAGTGGACTCTTGAGTTTCGCAGCACATTGCAGGAGAGCTGAGAGGAGCCACCGGGATGCTGAGAACAAGCATGAATGAGGTAAGATCACTAGCTTAAGCCCTCCTGGAATTATACAATTACACATCGTTTGGACAGCTGAGAACTTACTCTCTAGAGAGGATACCACTGAAATTTATAATCCGAAACCTCATTAACAGTGAGATTACTATGCTTTCTACTGTACTATGTACTACTTCATTAATCACCCCACAGCCCTGATCTGCATACACTGATGAAGCAGAACAACAAGAGATGTGTGTAAAGCTTTTGAGTACTTATTCCTGGACTCAAAAACATCCCTCAGCAGAGAGGGATTAAAGTGACCATCTTCAAACAGAACCCCCCCAGAATTTCACTCCAGTATGTATGAGCATGAGGTCAGCACACATATGGCAGTGAGCCAGGCTAGGGGGGATGGGTGATTTGATTTTTGGGAGTTTGAGGGGGTTGGGTTTTTACTCTTTGGTTTTCTTTTTTTTTTGGGGGGGGGGGGGGGGGCATGTGGTATGGACACACACACAGAAGGATGAGGATAATTTCCTAAATTCAAACCTGCTCACTTTACAATATATTCCTCATCACTTGCCACATGTTTAAATGTTTTACAATCGCTTGTATAAGTATGTTGAATCATAGAATGGTTTGGGTTGGAGGGGGACCTTGAAGCTCATCTAATTCCAACCCCCTGGTGTGGACAGGAACACCTTCAACTAGACCAGGTTGCTCAGAGCTCCATCCAACCTGGCCTTGAACATCTCCAGGGATGGGGTAATCTGTTCCCTGGGCAACTTGTTCCAGTGCCTCACCACCCTCACAGTAAAGAATTATTCCAGATATCTAATCTAAACCTACTCTCTTTCAGCTTGAAGCCATTCCCCTCGTCCTGTCACTACATGCCCTTGTAAATAGCCTCTCTCCACCTTTCTTGTAGGCTCCTTTCAGGCAATGGAAGGCCACAATTAGGTCACCTTGAAGCCTTCTCTTTTCCAGGCTGAACAATCCAGTTCTCTCAGCCTTTCCTCATAGGAGAGTTGCTCCATCCCTCTGATCAATTTTGTGGCCCACCTCCAGACTCGCTCCAACAGGTCAATGTCCAAATACTAAACATTCATCCTCTAGACTAATTTCCCAGAACACATGGCATAGAAGCAAACAGCTGATGAGTCCAGATATGAAATAGCATAATAAGGGGCAGATGATTTTATCTTGTTTGTATTGACATTATTTGAAGTACAGGCACAAGAAAGCTTTTTCCTGACAGCAAACTGAGGAGGAAAATAGAAAAGGAAAAGAGAAAAAAAAATTTTTAAAAAGTAAAACCATCCAATTATTCGCTTAGGGCAGATTCTTCAAATACAACCAAACCAAGCTACACCCACAAAGAACAGTTCCCTGACAAGACCACCAACTACCAGCAGTTAATAAATAAAAAAATTATTCTTTCAATGAATGCTGCAATTTCTGAATATTTACATACATGTTTTTCTCTCCACAGCAAAGTGAAAGACCATGAATCTCACCAATTCACATGAATTCAAGCCTTAACTCTTCACCTTCAGCTTTCCCTGTGTCTCAAGTTCTCCATTTATATAACTGCATCCCAGTCAAATCAAGTATCTCTAAATAACTTACTGACATGTTTACTCTTAGAGTGAACAAAAATGACTACCTACAGATCAAAACTCAGCAAGCTATAATGGGAACGTAAGGCAATGTTTCCAACATTAGTAGCAGGCAACTGATACAGCAGGAGGAATCAGCAATCTGCTGGCCCACAACATTTCTTTTTTAAAAGAAGGCAGGAAGAATGGAAGTAAAGCTCCAGGTCTGCTAATGACCACTGCAATCTGAAGGAGGGCAGAATTCCATCATAAATTTTTAACTTGCTAAGTGCTGTAACATACAGAATATTCAGGTGCTGTTATTTGCAGATTATTTTAATAAAATGTAAAAAAAAAAATCCACAAATTACATCTCCCAAGTTATGCTGAGTAACTTCAAGGTATCTGAAATCTACTTTTATCAGGCATACCAGTTAGCCTATTACCACTGTGACATGTTGAATGTCAGCTAGTCATCAGTGTATTAGCAAGTCTTGAACTTTGACAAATATCACCCTGCTTACTTCAGAAAAGTAGCATGACACACTTGAAAAGAAACCAAAAGTTCTGTGCTACTTTCAATTTGCAGAGAGTATAGACACTTGTAACCGAACAGAAAAGGCTCAATTACATAAAAAACAAGGCTGGGCTGGTTGCAGCCATTGATGCTGCACACACAAAGTCCTGAGCAAGGGGAAGCTACACAAGCAGCCTGTAATTGTGAAAGCAAAGTTCTTCAGGAGAAGAACAGATGGGAAGATCCAAGAAATTGTTAGTGCCTTGGCTTTTGTGGCATAAAAGTTTTTGTTTTATTCAAAATTTTTTAAATAAAGACAAGGTGTAAAATGAGGTGAAATAATAATAATAAAAAAAATCACTAGCATTGGTGGTTCAGTGGTAGAATTCTCGCCTGCCACGCGGGAGGCCCGGGTTCGATTCCCGGCCAATGCAAGTTGGTCCTTTTAGGGATGTGATTCTGTCCCTCTACTCTGCTCTTGTGAGACCCCACCTGCAATGCTGCATCAGGCTCTGGGACCCCAGCACAGGAACGACATTGACCTGTTGAAGAGAGTCCAGAGGAGGGCCACCAAGATGATGAGAGGGATGGAGCAACTCTCCTATGAGGAAAGGCTCAGAAAATTGGGATTGTTCAGTCTGGGAAAGAGAAGGCTTCAGGACGACCTAATTGCAGCCTTCCAGTACCTGAAGGGAGCCTACAAGAAAGATGGAGAAAGACTATTTATAAGAGCATCTAGTGACAAGACGAGGGGAATGGCTTCAAACTGAGAGTAGGTTTAGATTAGATATCTGGAATAATTCTTTACTGTGAGGGTGGTGAGGCACTGGAACAAGTTGCCCAGGGAAGCTGTGGGTGCCCCATTCCTGAGGTGTTCAAGGCCAGGTTGGATGGAGCTCTGAGCAATCTGTCTCGTTGAACATGTTCCTGTCCATGCCGGGGGGGTCTTGAACTAGATGATGGTGCCTTCCAACCCAAACCATTTTATGATCTGTAATTCTGATTATAAGTAAACATGTATCTTAGTTAATATTCATTTCAGAAAGCTAACACTGTCAAGTTCCGTTTCAGTTTGTTGGGTGTTTTTTGACATTTTTGTTTGGTTTTTTTTCCAGCTTCACAAGTTTAATCAGCTTATGGGATAGGAGACAGGACAAAGTGAGAATGACACCTCCCCTGCAGAGATCAGGATCTAGTTAGTCCAGCTCACCCCTACCATGAAGCCATATCTTAAGATGTGTACTTTCTTGCCAAAATTTCTTCCACTTTCCTCTTGCAATTCTCAAGTACAACACAGTATCTTATATGTCTGAAAAGTCTAAAATAACCTTTATAAGAGAAGACACAATTAGACAAAAATCTCTCAGATCTTGAAACTTATAGGAGCCAATCTAAAGGGATTGGCTTTAGAAGGGCCACTGAAGGGACATTTAAAAGGGGATTCACTTTGTTCCTTATTTGCCCTGCCTAACATCATGTAAAGCTATGCAGCTGAGCTCCTTTAGTTTCTGTTCAAAGAAAGCAAGTAGCTGATTTTCTGATGTACTAAGAAGTGTAATGTTTTCACTATGTCTGACTAGGAGGTTCTGAGAGAAGTCAGTTTAAAAGTAAGGTGTTGATTCTGACACAACTGATTCATGTATGCCATCGCATATGATACTAATTTTACAAGAAAGTTCAGTTCACAAAATGCAAAGGGAAACCGAGACAGAGATCTAAAAATTAGCCAAAAAAAAGAAAACCTAACTCTAGCTACTTCATGCTTTGTCTCAAGGACAAACTACTGATACTGTTTGTAGTATTTTATTATTTTTTCATTTTGTGAATAACTATGTAGAGGACAATCTACAATACAGTATTTTTAAGAAAGGCCCACATACTTTTCTTGTAAAGAGAAAAAAAAAATGCCGTAAGACTCTTATTGTAAATTTACGACTTGAGGGGCTATTTAGTAAGAAAAGTTGACCACATCCAACACATGGAAGGCAAATTAGTTGCTCTTGATTTGTTTAACACTTAGAATTCTCTGCTTTAGAGAATTTTAACATCATTTGCATGGGAGTTCTAACCAGCCAAGAACTACTAAAAAGGGTGCTCTGTGAAAATGCATTTTTAATTTCTTTAAAATAAGCAATAGAAGTTACCTAGCTTCCTAATAAAGCCATAGACTACACTTCCATGCATCTTAATCTGTACACTGCCATCTAGTAGCACAAATACAAGTTAAAGATTGATTTTAAGTGAAATTGGAGCATGCACAACAAAGAACTTAGTCTTTTGGCTTTCACAATGACTTCTGGAAGAGAGACAATTATGCAGCCTTGCATAAAGTCTACCCATAAAAATTCTACTGCCATGATTTTCTTGTAAGGCAAATTTGAACTTGCAGAGTAAACTTACACCAGCCATGCTCCATGAGATGCAACTACAGCAATTCTGACTAGCCCTAGGAACTCTAAGGTTGGCATCCATAAATAAACGTCATGGCCCTAGACACAAAGTCCCTGCCTGCATTCTCTGCCTGAACTTGAAAAGAGATTCAACACCTTTAAGATGTCCTTACAAACACAACTGATACTTTTAACAGATAGAAAAATAAAATACCAAGTCAAATACACAGTAAACCAAACATTAAGACAAATACATAAAATACATCATCCAGATTGGACACCTAAGCAAAAGACCTTCCAGCAATATGAATCAAATATGCTACATCCAATAGCTACAAGAACTTTACCTTAACATTTGTAATTCAGGGTTTTACAGCTAGCAGGGAAATTTTAAATGCTGAAAAAAATGCAAGAGTTGATCTAGACAATGGCAACCGTACCTGGCAACCAAATTAATTTTCTTCAAATATCAGATAAGGGAAAAAAAAGGAAAAAAAGGCATTATGTTTCTAACTATTTAGAAACTAAGTCTTGAGAATAAGTATTTCTTTCTGATACTATCAAATCTATAGAGAAGCCATCTACACAGAATACAATAATTGCTTTTACTGTGACATAAAATAAGAACAACACAGCTTACAGCCCTGGGGACGTGTTATCATATCAAGTAAATTTCTGCAATCAGATATCTTAATTACGTATGCATTAATACAACTTTAAATGTTCAATTGGTTTTTTCTGGGGGTGAAGAACATCTTTACTTGAAGGTTTTTAGCAATTAAACCAAGCTTTCACCATTCCATGATTCCAAAAGACTGTGTTCTACCTCAAATTGATACAGAAGAGAGCTTGAAAAAATAAACACAAGACATATGAGGAAACAACAACTAAGAGCAGTAATATTGAAACTTTCTCACCTACCGCCAAAAACAACAGGTTAAGAAATATTTAAATAGGAAAAATTTGAATATACTTGTCCTCTAGGCAACTACCCATGTTTCTTGATAAAGTTTCTCATTTGTCTAGATCATATGCATATTATAAGCATATCCATCCCTTTTTCCAGTGTTACTTCACCTAAGTCTGGACACATAGAAAGAAATTAACCTATCCACCAAATTATTTGCTTTTATTCTTACATTAATTCACAGGACTGACTCTACAGAAGAAAATCAACTGCCTGTAAACTAGGTTGGAAAAGTGTCACCAACAGCATGTTGTAAAGATCCCCCATGTACAAAACAAACAATCAAACTGGCTTCTACTGCACTCTAACCTTAATCAAATGAGACTGTCTCTGAATTACAATAAGGCATTCAACTTTGGCAGAAAGTGGTACCTTTTTATTAACATTTGAATACACTTTGATATTTGGGGCAGCACGACATCATAGCTTTTGCTTATCTTAGCACCAACTTCAGAGCTTCTGTCTGAGATTTAATTCATTTAAATAGAAGCAATAATTTCATGTCTGATATAGCCACCTCTTACAGACTTCCTCAAAAACTGAGGTTTCCAAAAGCATCTGTCTTTTCAATTTGAACCAACGTTGATTATCAAAATCAACATTAACAGAAGCATTTTTTTTTAAAAAAAAAGCATATAAAGCAAAATCATTCAAGCAAAATGGGACAAATAAATGATTATTTTAAAATATTTATAACCAGGTCAACTGTCTACTAAAAGCTATTTATGTTGTCTGAGGTCCCTGTACATTGACAGGAACTCAAAGAAAGGAAAAGATGCCCTTTTCTCAGTGGGACAGAACAACTGTGCCAAAAGGAAGCTCCCCCATTAAAGAAAAACTGAACGACAGCTCAGCTTAAAATTACAACATCCATACCAGGACACTAGGGGGAACCTGAAAGCAGTGCACGTCAAAAATCTCTTGCATGCACTGATCCTGCCATTAACCCCCAATTTTCACTCATGGACAAGTGATTTAGATATGCAAGAGAAGAGAACTTTTTTCAGACAACTGAGGTCAAAGCACTTAAACATCTGAAATGCTGTCATACAGACTACAAAAATGGGAAAAAAATCATAGTGTTCTGATAACCTCAGAAAGGAAGCTATTGTACAGTAGTACAGACAACATCCATCACTCAATTGTTACAGTTCTTCTAGTCTTTTCTATTGAAGAAAATTATCCAGCTGCATGCTCAAATAGCAAGAGAAGAAGTATGTTAAACAAAAAGCAGTTTAAAAGGCTGCAATGCTTATTTACACTTAATGTTTAGGAAATGAAACAAAGCAAATAGTCTGAAGAAAAGTTTATTCTATGTATTTGAAGCTTGTTTCTATTTTTGACTCATTCCGTAATGCAACTGGATGTTTGGTATATATGGCATATATAATGTTATTAGCAACTTACAAATATTCATAAACATGTGTTCTCTCCTAAGCAGTATCATCCTGAACACACTACACAACAGAGGAACTACACCACAGTTCAGACTTTTGGAACCACTTTGTCAGCAGGCTTCACTTCTCTTCTAGGTTTTAATTTGAATATGCAAGACAGCCCCACACTTCTAAAAGCTCTAGAGAAACTAAGAAGCATTAGGAGACAAAGATAAGCATGTAGTTTTAAGAGATGTGATTAATTAGGAACATTCACTGCCTAACACTTTATAAGAAGGAGGATGGAAGAAGAGGTTGATCTAAGAGACAGTTCACTAAGGGCTCCCTGAAATTCACCCGTTTTCTTTTTCTTTAAATAGCAATTCTGTTACTTTAATAGCTCTATGTACTTATTGACACTTCAAAGCCATATTACATTCTGTAACTAAGCCTTCCAGAAAACCCCCATATTCTTTCAAATAGCCATTCGTGTATTTTCCAGGTGTTGCCAACTAACTTGATTAAAGCCTTTTTTACTAATGTTATCAAAAGAACTGCCAATGCATATTAAGAAATGCACAAACATTAGTTTGTTAGACTTGAAGACCTCAAAGGTATTTTCCAACCTAAATGATTCTATGATTTCTATGATTTTAAGGGAGACATGTCAGTGTTTACACTTCTGAAGTGGAACATTCTCAACACTTTCTATTAATCAAGCATCAACTCAAATACAATTTTTCAAGCACTATCCTCTTCACCCAGATTTTATGAACAAATAGCAATATAGTCACAACACACACACACAAAAAAAAAATCCCTCTGCTTAAGTTGCTTTAATTGGAAATTTATAGAACTGCAGAGGAAAATTCTAACTATTGTAAATTAGGAAGCCACTGAAGGAGCCATTTGCAACAGGATAATACTAAGAAGCCATGAACGTAACTCACCCACACGACGCTGCCTTGACAATCAGGGACCACTTTACTAACACATCATGAGCAGGCCTTGAATTACAGGCCTCTCTATTACACTAACAGAAACACAAAAAAAACATTCACCAGTAAATATTTAAAAAGAGAAACCTAACATAGCCCTCAGCTGCAAGGGAAGATAAATGGCTAAATCCTCGACTTCTCTATTGTGCTGTAGCCATATTCTCTAGCACCTTCTATGATGAAAAGATGTCTTGATTGTTCTCAAGTGCGGTTTTAGAACACCATGACAGGACCACATCCAATTATTCAGTTTAAAGCAAGGAATTCTGGCTGTTTCCTTCCATCTAACCTCTGAACAACTCTGCTATAAATCATTGTTCCCATTAATAAGACTTCTGTCAAACTACTTGCTACAAGTAAGTTAAACACATTAGCCTACAGAATTAGTAGAGGACACTTAACAATGACCAGCTTTCTCATCTACGAAGAGTTCCATGACCAAGTGCACCAAGAGCTTTGTTTCTTTTCCATGGGTTCATTTAGTCTTGTTCCTTTACTAGTAACAAACAGTTTCTGGGTTTGGACTTTTTATGACTTGGATTGATATAGGATTATTGACCTTGTCATCAGATAGAATACAAAGCATGTAACTTATTTGGAACTTTTGTCCCTTCCGGTGATGCAAAATTAGGAGATAACTGCTTAGGACTGTCTCAAAGCATGATCATGATGTTTCTCAAGGGGGAAATAGGATTATTCTTATAGGTTCTGCAGTTCCTGATACTTTGAGGCCATCTGTCAACTTGAAACCATTTCAGCTGGAAAAGGCCTCCAAGATTATAGAATCCAACCTTTAGACCGACCATAAAGAGATAAGGTTAAGGATAGAAGTCAGGTACACCTCCTCCTAACAAAGAAAAGCACTGGATACCAAATAATACACCAAAATAAAAGGGGAAAGGTGGAACTACAGCCTTGTCAAGATGCCTAAAACTCATCTCTGTTGCTTGCTGTTACACATGAATTTTCCATGGAATGCTTGAGAATTACCTTGACCACAGAGCCTACAGAAGGACACTTTCCTTCGCCCCATATCACTCCTCACAATAAACCACTTTCTTGACCATTATTTTAATGATTCCTATATAAGCAAGAGGAGGTTGAAAGCAGTTCCCAGATTCTTCTCCTCTTTTCTATGTTATACTTCACTTCATGAATACTACTAGACTTAAATGTTTATTGAGGATCTGTTAGTGAAGTATTAGACTTGTACAAGACAAAAGTATTTTGAGACAGAGTTCTACAGGAGACAAGTTCTGCAAATTAAGGTCATATCCATTCTTTTCTGTAACAATATAACTTCTTCCATTTAAATTTAGTACATCTTAAACACAAATGCACACAATGTTCACCAATAAAGAGACATTGTTCAGTCCTCATTAAATTGAACAGCATATTGTATTCATTCATGGCATTTGGGTGGTTTTCTTAGCAACTCTCAAGATGGGGGGAGAGAATTTTTTTTCTGTCTTCGCCTAAGAGCCTGTTTTATACTATGAGACAACTGAAGCAACAAACAGGTTCTCCATATCATGAAGAGGTCATAATACACAAAACTATTTACAGCCTTACTTACAATTGATCCTCTGAGCTTGACAAGAAATAGCAGTAATGCAGGCCACAACACATACGTCAATATGCCATCTTGGAGTTATGTATTCTTTACTCTCCAGTAGAAATTCAAGCATGTTGTACACTCTCATTTTACTTCCAGAAACAAGCATGCATACATACCCTTTCTGTCACTTCTGCAAGTACTCAGCTCCCCAGCTGCAATCCCCTTGGGCTCTCAACAGCTTTCACAGCATCTGACACCTGTACTGCCACTGTCCGTGTCTCTCACCAGCTCCTGCCACCTCTGCAGCTTCTAAAACAAACTTAAACCTCTCTTTGGAGATACTGCCAGCATTCTCTAGAAACTATTTCTGAAAACAGATACACATTTCCCTGGATCCCGGGTGCCTTCACTGCCACCAAGTTCACCTTCTGGCTACAGACCTCTCCCCCAGCACCTGGAAGTGGACACTTGTGACTTTACTCAAAATATGCCCCAGTGGTGATTTCAACTCAAAGTATTCTACAACAAAGACTACAGCCTTAGTTGTTTGAAAATTCCTTATCTAAACAGTGGTCATCAAGCCCTACACATTTCTTCTAAGAATAGCCAAAGACAAAAAATGCCTTTTGTCAAAAAGCTGAAGTTAACTATTTGTGAATGCATTAACCCCCAACATCGTTTTCAAAGTGAAAACTTTGCACCCCTCTCATAAAGAAAACACAACTATAGAGTTGATATATGTGGACTAGCAAGGGCACACCACTTGTACAGCATAGGAATATGGCCTGGGAAACTAGACCTGGTTTGAGAACTACTGTTTCAACATGCAAATGTTCATCTTCTACATTGCCTCCAGGATCCGGAAGTTTATACTCATCACACACCCAGCCTGGGCTACCGTAAATGCAAACAACAAACCACTGAATGTGACAGAGAGAAATTCGTTATCTTATTTAACAAAGCAGCGTATTCCAAATTGTTTGCTGTATTAGGATTAGCTAAAATCCCATATACCAAGCGGGTTACAGTACGTTAGCCCCATCACCAGCAAGAAAAGACACTGAACTTTCTTGTTTGCCTGGCTTTTCAAAAGGTTTTGTCAATGCAAAGCACAGAATACAAACAGTAGGTATATTCTTTCACCTTGAGCATAACAAATTTCCTCCATTCCCTACTTATGTTTTGCCCTTCATTTATGTCTTCGTAGCAAGGCAATTCACTTGTGCTTGTGAAGTAAAGCCTCAGACTAATACTACTTGGCTTCACTCAGTACAATATGGCCATGTTCTTCCTGAACTATAAGTCAACAGGCTTACCTACCAAGCACAGTTGCAATATACAAATGTTATAAACTGGAAACTGTGTCTATAAAACGCAATTTATGTACCTTTAATCATGTCAAACAAAATGTTCTGTTTGACAAATAAGGTTTTTTATCATGTCAAACAAAATCATTTGGTGAACAGCTGTTCCATTAAAAAAAAAAAAAAACCACCAAACAAACAAGCCAGCATCCTACCCCTATTTAATTTGTTCTCCTTCTCAGTGATCAGATTGGTAATTTTTTTGGGGTTGTGTCCTATTCTAGAGGCTATAATTTTACTTAGTTTGAAAATAAATGTTCCTTCCATTGACTTCAAGGAAAAACACTCTCAACTTCTCAGTAAACTGATCTTTCTCAGCTGAAGCTCTATCTACAGCATCTGCATATAAAACAAGGCCCACGAATATTTATCCTTACAACACACAGAATCGTGTACAGTTACAAATTTCAGTAAAAGCAATCAAATTTGATCTAGTAAAGTACATTACACAATACGCTGAAAAGAACCTCTGGTTATGTTTCTAAAAAAATGTAAAGCAATTGCAAGCATTTTGTATAACAACAGTAGTTAAGGCAGGTGATGGATGGCAACAGTGATGTAAAAAAAAAAAAAGAAAGGTTGTTCTCCCTTTTTTGATTGACATATATCAGCAGTTTTTAAAACACAAGAATTTCCACAAAATCAGTTAGAATAGCTTTAATCAAATTAATTGTATTTACAATCTAAAATTAAAACTGTACAATAACTGGTTTTGTAAACTTAATTTATAAGCTGAAACATGTCTCTCCGTTCTATCATTATCTCACTATCAACAATTCAACCAAATATTAATTACATGAGTATCTGCCTTCTTAATTTCTTTTTTGATATCTCTCAATGGCACGCAAGCGCAGCAATATTAATAAAGCTGAAAAAGGAAAGGATCTCTACTACTCTTGGGTTTTATCACTTCCTTAAATGAGTCATAACAATCATCAGATGCTATCTGTTTGTTTTTATATAAACTGTTTTAAAATTCATGGTTGGTAGGGTGTAGTTATTTGACAAACAAAATTAAGAATTTACCACTAACAGTAACACCAACTGTGGCTACTCACTAAGAAGTTTCTCATTTCCTTTTTTGTACACAAAGTCTGTCTGGAAATATGTCTGACATGTTAAAGAAATGCATGTGCTTACATAATAGTATATCCTCACAATAGTGCTACACAAGCCAAAGGAAAAAAAAAATTCAAAAATCAGTAGCCTAAAACAAGCATTAAGTTTAAATAAGTTTCCAATAGCCTTTTTTAAATAGAAACAAAGAAGCAATAAATCTGGCAGCAGTCTAAATAATTCTACATTATTGTTTAGAAATGTAATTGAAGAGCTCACAATCAGTCCTTTGACTTAACAAGTTAGTCAGAGAACCCACAGCATACCTTCTTTTAAGTGTTTTTTCTGGGGAGCAACTAGAAAAGATGATCTGGTTTTGTCTAGCCCTACTAAGCCCCAGTAGCATTATTCAGTTAAAATCCCGCTATAAAAGAGACACAGATGAAGAAAGTAATTCCTAGAACATAGACTAAAGTTGCAGTGTTTCCACCTACAACAAATTATGTTTACAGATATCACATAGAGAAAGAGAAGAAAATTTAGGCTTTTCAACTGAAGCATCTCCAATATGGCAGAACTGCCTCCCATCTACACAATGAGGTATTTATTAAATGTTAAGGTAAGTGAAAGAGATATATATTATTACAGGCACATGACCTGGCAAAACATGAACAGGAAAATCTGTTGTGTTTGGTCCCTTCAAGCAGAGAAGCCAAGAAATTATGCAACATCAGCCAACGCAACAGCACCAGCCAAATAAAAACTTAAATGATTACTGTTAAAGAAAGAACAGCTGCCTTGAAGAAACAGCAGTTATTACAGGTAAGTTTACAATACTGAGTTGTTAAAATAATATTGACGTGATATACCTATCAGAAACCAACTGGAAGTAGAACAAAACATTTGCATAAATGTGTATTTTAAACCCATATTGTGAACAGAACTAGATGATAAAGTTTAATACTTTCACTACCTAAACCCCTGTGCAGTGCATCCATCTCCCAGGGCTCAGACAAGAGAGGCAGCTAACCAATGTTCACAAAACTAAAAAGGGCCCTGAAGCACTGTTCAAGTTTGTGCAACATATTACAAGGTGAAGTTTCCAACAACTGCCAAATTAACTGTCCCTTGCACATCAGAGATCTCAGCTTCAAGAACTGCACAGGGAGGATGTCACCATGCAGGTGTTGGCCTGAAGGAAGCACCTGCTGCCCCTCCCTGGTGCTGTGGATCACAGTGTCCTCCCTCATCTGATGGTGGTGTGCCATCTTCGAGGTGCTGAGTGCCCTGGTGAAAGACCTGCAGGAGGGAAAGAACACACTGCACAACAGGGAACATAAGCAGGAGGTCCTGGGAAGTCTGATGCTTTTTGAACACTGTTTTGTGAGGACTGAGGCTCATCCAATCCTCAAACTACTGCACTTTCCTGCTTATCCATATGGACACCAACGACATTTCCAAAATGCAACTACTGAGAAAATCAAGAGTGACTACTGAGCACTGTGGGCAAGGTAGTTGAGGTGGTGTTTCTCAGTCTCTCCTGTGAGAAGCAAAAGGCTCAGGGTAGATACATTCAGAGGGTCAATAATCAGTTATTAGCAGAACTTTTACTGCTATGACCACAGGAACTTCTTTTGGGAACAAGCATTCATCTGACAAAGTGTGGCAAGAGTACTCTTGTCACCAGGCACAATAAGCTTGTGAATAAGACTTGTCACATTGAGAGAAGTGAAGACAAGGGCAACACAAGACAGAAGGTTCTCTTACTTCCCTTGTAAAGCAGCCTGTCTGTGGGCCCATCTCAAGTACGTGTACACAGCACAAGAAGTAACAGGAGGACTTAGTCCATGCACCATTGCAGAGTTATAACCTCACAGGAATTAGTGTGATGGTGGGACAGCTCACATGGCTGGAGTGCTGCAATGGAAGGACAGAGACTCTTTAGAAAAGCCAGCCTGGGAAGGTAAAGAACATGGGTTTCAATCCATGCAAAGGGCTGTTTGCAACACACACTGCTTTACTTGGAATGAGTGACAAGGCATTCGAGAGCTTATAGGAAAGGATCAGAGAATAGTGCAACATGGTTGACTTTGTACTAGATGCCTCCTACAGACCTCCTGATCAAGGAGGGGCAGTAGAAAAAGCCTTCATTTGAAAGCTTAAGGAAGCTTCATGATTGCAGACCCTGGCACATACTAGGGCCTACAACCATTAGTATCTGCCAGTAGGGTACAGCCAAACACAAGCACTCCAGGAATTTTCTTGAGTTTGTTGAAAATGATTTCTTGATGCAAGTCATCAACGAGCCAACTAATAAATATGCTCTGTTAGACCTGTTGCTCACAAACAGGGAAGAAACAGACAGAAATGTGGAAGCCAAGAGCAGCCTTGGCCACAGCAACCACAAAAATTGTGAAGTTTAAAGTCTTCAGAGAAGTGAGAAAGACAAATAGTACGTCATACAGTGCAAGACCCAGTAGATACAGTTGGAACATGACACTCGGGAGAACAGGTTTCAGCTTGTTCAGGGATCTGATTGGTAGAATGTCCTGGAAGACTATTGTGGAGGGTGAAGGGAAAGCCTGTGAGTGCTGGCTGATCTTCAAGACCAACCTCCTCAAAGCACAAGAGGAACCATTCCTGCATGTAGGAATTCACGCAGGCCTGACAATGAACCAGTGTGAAAGAAAAGGGAACCTGTGGCTGAGCTCAAATGCAAAACAGAGAATATGAAAAGTGGAAGCAGGTGTGGGAGGAATACACAGTCTAATCGGCAGGGGTGGAGTTAGATAATCCAGAGCTCTGCTGTGGTTGAAACTAACAATGGATGTGATGGGCAGTATAAAGAGGAGAACACACAATTTGATTTTTTCCTCTGAAAGTGAAGTCATATAGAAAAAAGAGAAAAAAGACCTTTGTACAACAAGGTGTTATACACATCAGCATCTGCCAGACATCCTTTACTTAAAAATATAAGAGAAAATCTGAAGAATCAGGGCTTCTAAATGCAAACTTGAAGTCTGATCAGTTAGCAATAAACATGATTTAGTAGCTGTACTAGCTTACTCATAACCCTGTCTAAAAGAAAGAAATTGCACATGCTTCCACTTAGCATGATTTTTGAGATCCAGAACACAGCAGCCTGAATCTCTTGACATGGCAAAACAATTCTTGCACTGAGAAGCAATCACAGTCAAAAACTGGGCACCAAATAACTTTCTATTGCAACACCTCTATGAATACAGGTTTGCTTTAATGTCTTTCTGTTCTTTGGTAACAAAGATATACACACAAGACAGTCTGATTATTGATTTTCTAGTCTGATGATAATATGTTAATGAAACAGTCATGGTGTTTAGAGGCAGCATTTTTTGTTGAAGCAAAGTCTTAACTATTTTCTAGCAAGGAATCACTGGTATCATTACCCTTGCCACAACCTAGGTACTCACAAAAACTTAGCTGCCTTTTTCTTCATCTCAAAATAGATCCCAGTCAAGACACAGCATATATTTAGCAGACATTAGTCATGGAAAATGCAGAGGAATCAGTCTAGTGCAACAATGAGCAAGGGAAAAAATAAATCTTCACTTTACACTCTAGGGAAGCATAGTTTTTCAAGACATTCTTTCCACATACACACTCTTATTACACACATGCCCCCATAGTAAAAAAGATAGTAACTGAAAAAAACAGTGAAGTTTTCATATGATTCCTCAGTTCACTCCACCTGAAAGCAGACCTCAGCTAACAGATCATCATAGTACAGCTGTACTGTAGAAAGAACAGTAGCAAAGGGCAGAGTAGGTCAAACAGCAGAATTCCAGCATACAGGGGATGCTTCTCTGTAACTCCCACTTCCTCTCAGCAGCTTCCACCCACATGCCTCATTCACAGGAAGCTCCAGTTTGCTTGGAGGCAGACTCCAGACATTCTGTTAAACTGGAGCAACAGTGTGACAACAGGTGCCCAATCTGGAAACATCTACTTAAGTTTAAAAAAACCTTCAAGGGTGTTTTTAAGTTTAAAAATATTCTGATATTTCAGGATACTATCTTAACCATACTCCAAGAAGGTAAGTCTAGATGCCTTCCAGCACAACTACGAAAAATATCAGTTTTCATTCCATATCAGCTGTAGAAAGTTTAAACTTCCAATTAGTTTGAGTAAGCTAAAAAAAATACACCCACACCTTACCAGAAAAACAAACAAAATAATCAAAAAAACCCAAAACGCTGAGTCACAAGAAACCTCAAAATCTCTCACAGTAGGATTCTGGGAAAGAAGGTGACACACCTCTAGCTCACAAAATACCATATATTGAGAGAGTTCAAATGAAGATTGGAATAAGGTCCCACTCTTCAAGCTGACATTGTGTTAATCAAACATAACCTTCAGAGCAGAAGACAAAAGAGTAGGAGAAAGGGAAGATCTAATACACTACTAAGGACAAATGTAGGGCAAAGAGTCAAACTCCAAGAAAAACATAAATATACCTTTTATAAAAGTGGATTCTAAAGGAAGATACAGGATGATACAATGAGTACAGCACTGTGAATACTTCTGCTAAAACAGGACTTGCTAGAATTAATAAGCAAGGGGTATTTCAAGGTTATGAAGTACTCCAGCATTGCTGAAATAAAACAACTGGTGCCAGTATACCCAAATAGGACAACCATTTCATTACACAGCTCTGAGTCAATTTAGTTTAAGGCACTGGAGTAGGGAAAACAAAACTTCAGTTTGAGCTAACAGCCTTTCCTGGGCAGAAGTCGCAAGAGCCTCCAGACTGTCAGATATACACCACTACAGATCAATATTCCAAAACGTTACTTCAGGCAACACAAGATGTACAAAGGCTGTAGAGCTCTACTCATGTGACACTGGACAATTTACAGAGATAACTAATTCTCATTAAGAGTAAGCATTCACTTTTTTTTCCTTCACATTTATAAAAATGGAATAGCCTTCCTGCTATACAATCCTGGCACTGTTATTGGAAGAATAAAAGATTTAGTCTTTTCAGTAGGTAAAGAAATTATTAAAACCACCATAAGCCATACTCTAAAGACAAAGTGACTGAAAAGACTTGAAGAAACTAAGTTTTTTAAACTTAGATAAACAGGCACACTGATATGTAACTAAAGTGGCTCCATCTACTGGTTAAAATACGCATTTTCTTTGTTATGACACTACTGCAGCAAATTTAATTCCCAGTGAAACAAGGAACTCTGAGGGTAACAAACACAAACTAGCATAAGACTCTTAGACAGATAATCCCTTCTAATAACTGTTGAGATATGCTGGGAAGGTAGATTCGGGATGGTTGCATAATTAATGTTTAGTCTCAATAATACAAAAAGGAGCTCCTAAAATGTAAAAACCAACATTTTAAACACAACTGTTGCACTTTATTAAAAATAATGTTGTAGTATTTTCACTTACTGGTAATTGTGCAAATGTAAATTTAGAAATACATATTTAAGAACATTGTAAGATCATCTGTAAAAGAATCTAAAGTCTCATTTTTGCATTCAGACACTGGTCTACTGGATTAAGTAGTACGTGGTGCTCAACTTCATCTGCTTATATAAAAAAACCTCATTTGAGCTTCACTATTCATATCACTATTTCAAAATATTAGCTGGATAGTTACCTTCATTTTAGCAAAAAATTTGATTTGCCCTTAAACTTTATCATTCCAGAATGTGCTATACCAAAAGCACGACAGTATTCTTTGGAGACTCTCTCTAACTAAATTCAAGTATATTCAAAGTTATACTCTTTTTATCAATCACTAGTTATAGAGCAGTTCTATTTACTAAGTATGACTACAACTTCAGGGCCACTAAAGGTCCTGTGGAACAGATATCCTTGTGTAAGGACATCAATATTCAAAGGTCAACAACAATTATGGTGACATGTCAAATCACCTGCAGAAGCAGATCAATCACATGGATATAAAGCAACAAATACTCAACTTGGTACACCTTACAGCTTATTTTGGAGAGTAAACAGAACTACTACAATGAAGCTTAATGAAAGTTCTCAAGTAAGACATCAAGTTTTTGACAGCCATGGTAACTTTTCAAGAACTCAAAAAGACTGCCAGATATGCACTTAAGAGCAGCTTACAATACTCTAATCCAGAGGCCCACTACACAGTGCAAGCTGTACGAGGCATGCACCATACCCAAACAGCACAACACAGAAAAGCAGCTTGTCTCTCCGGTCATAGATTCAAGACTGCAAGGCTGCAAAGCTAGTACAGTTCTCTCTGATCAGGGCTATTTAGCTAGGACACTGTCACATAACTCTTAACTCTATTGCTTTAACTTGTGCAGAGCATGTGTTCAGCCAGATGCCACAAACTTGTGGGGGAGGAGAGTTTCCTGCACAGTCCTCAATTATGCAGTACAAACATACCCTCAGTTGCCCTTGTCCAACCATAAAGGGAAAACACCAGTTCAAGCTTACTATGTTAATGTGAAAAAAATCTATATTCACCAGCATAATACTCTTCAGACCTGTCATTTGACTTAACATAACAAAAGCCCCGTGTCAAATAAGAAGGCAGCAGATGAAAGTACCTGTAACCCAACTGATAATGTGCATGCACAGCTGTTAAAAAATAAAAAACAGCAGACAACCACATAGCCACTTCAGAAAAAGCACAAGGACATTAATGCCCTCTTCAGTGAGATATGGCAGACCACAGTACTTTTACTGCTTTGATTAGGAAAGCCAGAAGGAAAAGCTGGAAATACACCCTTCTCCAACAGAGCCACTTTCAGTTCTATCATCATCTACAGTAGAATTAGTGATAAAAACAGATGTGCTTCATCGAAAGAAAAAGAAAACACAAACCCATTACTTAGCTATACTGCATGGTCTACCTTGTGAATATTTTGAGATACATGAAATAGTATCAAGTACCAAAGGAAAAAAGTTTCCACCTACTTTTTTTTTTTAAGGTAACAAAGCATTTTGAAAATATTACCTGCAAATACCTAGAAACAGAACAGCAATATATTTTCCTTTAGATGCTACTTACAGCTGTTGCAAAGAAGCCCACCAAACTAGACAGTAATGAACAGCATAACGACAAAACCTAGAAGTTAGATCTAAGATCACTGGTACACAGTATCAAGCATTTTAATACCATTATCGTAATTGTTAAACTCACCACTGTACAGAAAACAAACTGCCATGTTCCACTCCTATTTAAACAAACCCAACAAGAATTACCATAAGTAGATGCTGAGGGAAGAGGCAAAACAAGACAAGCGTATAACAGCTCCTCCTTACACTCTCACAACCTCCAGCTGTTTTCAAAGTCAGACTTCCCAAGGCTGTTGCTCATCTATTTAAAAACCTCAATGTATTTGTCTTCCAATGCTTGTCCAACCTCCCCTTAAGTCCACAAAAACTTTTTATGTACACATTGTATAACAAGTATGCCTGTGAATCCCTACACTGAGTAAAGAATCATCTTGTTTGTTCTGAACTAAGCATCTAACTCTGATTTGACTGTGTGCCTCCTCTTCCATGTTCACCTACTCTCTCCAAAGCAGTTTTATAGAGCCTTACCATATCACTGTGCCATCATTTCTACCAGGCTGACAACTCTTAGACTGTTGAATTCATTCTTGTCTTTGAACTAATTCATGTTTTGTTGTCCTTTAGTGAAGGTTTTCCAATAATAATGTATCTGTTCTGAGGGGCAGAACAGCTTACAGTATGTAAGGTATGAAAGGACCACAGATCTATGCAGTTCCATGTCTTTTTCCTATTGTATTTTCTAGCCATACCAGATGTTCTGATCATCAGTTGCTCTCTGGTTGTAATAACTATCAGGTATTTGCTTCACCTCCCCCTTCCAACTTCCATGTACACATTGCCACCAAGCAGGTTCCTCAAAATACCCAAGTCCTAAACACTTGATGATTCTCTTCTTTAAGACTGGACCTAAAATACAAAACAAGGAAGGTTACAGGATATTTTATACTTTTGATTAAATAAACAGAGGGGGAGGGGAACATGTGACTGACAGAAGCACTCCTCCATATGAGAGGCACCAGAACTTAACACATATCTAATACTATATGAACACAGAAACAACAGTGGACGAAGGAAGAAGAGAAAATTTTAGAGAGCTCTTTGTTTGATTATGCTCCTGTACTTTTAAGCCACTTCACTGAAGTTCTTAAATTTGATTCTCACTTTCTACAAAGTCCTTTCATCTTACTGAGATGTTTACCTCTGAAAAAGCTATGCATATGTAAGCAGTTTCAGCAAGCTTTGCTATCAGGAAGGTGTCCTGTACTGCCAAGAAACACAGGATTAGAAAAATTAAGTCAAGCTGTATTGTCAAAAATACTCGTATTTTGAATTAAGTCGCTTTTGTGTATCTAAAATTACACCTCTCCCATACAAAACCCACGACAAATCCAATACTGTGCTATACTATGTAATTGCCCAAGATCAGCATATTCTGCCTTTTCTGTAAGTCATTTACCTGTTGTGTTTTCCACAGAAATTCCTTTTTTCTAGTTCCGGCACTGAGGTCAGGCATTGCTGTTGCAAGGAAACCAACCTGGACCACTTCACTGAGCACCTCTGTTTAAAACACCTACATCAAAAATGACCATGCAACAGCACAGCAGCTTTTGCATCTGTCCCAAAAACCCCTAATTAATTTCTGTTACAACAGAACCTAATGACTCCTGCCAGGCCTGACAAATGTGCTCAAGACACACTGACTTTCACATCATCTGCAATCCTCTTTTTGTTTGGATTCACCTGAGCGTAACCATTACTATCTTCAACTTTAACCCCACACCTGAAGCCCAGAGTTTTTGTACCTTGCTCTACAAAGCTTAGCATCTCTTTACTACATGGGAGTATTCTTCTGCCAGCTCAGAAGAGACACCTGATACAGAGGAGCAACGTAGTTTTAACATGAATTAAGCCTATCAAGCAGTCTGCTCTTAATTAGAATTTATCTTGAGCAATCTAACATAAATTGGGAATATGCCTTTTGGGGGCAGTGACACGGTGGAAAAGTGGTCTGGAATAGATCTGCAAAACACTGCCTTCTGAAGTCATCTTACAAAGATTGTAACATTTGCAAAATCCATGGACCTTTGAACCACTAAATTATCAACACTCTTGTTATAACAAAGGAAAAACACACTGAACATACTGATGTCACAGGAAGCGAATACTTCATTAGACTGCCAATTTTATCAAATGTGACTCAAGTCTCTCCTTAAAGAGTAACAGAAAAACGATGAAAACGCATGGGTTTTCAGTATTATTTCTCTGTCTCCCACAGCACGTTTTGTGTTACAAACTACACAAGCCTCCTCTTCAGGCACTGTAGACAAGTTACTGTGCGACACCTTTTTGGAAAAGGCCCTGAAGGAGAACATCAGAATAAGAGCTCAAAGGCTCATTAACAAAATCCAGACCTTGAGTCATTCGAAGGGAGGGGAAATTACAACCGTGGAACCACATGTATGTTTCAGTAGCACAGGAAGTAAGGCAACACATGCCTGCTTTACTGAGCCACCGGCCCGGGAAGGAAACGAACCTCAGCTCCGTGGTTTTACCCATCTGCCTCCCAACAACACTCCCACCCCTAGGATTAGACACCCGTCCCCACCACGCCGCCGCGCACCTCGAGGGCGAGGGGAAGCTCGCCGCTTGCCATGTGTGCGCACTTCTCCCTCGCCCAGGAACTCGTCAGCGAGCGGGGCAGGCAGAAAGGCGAGGCCAGGGGCGGCGGAAGGCGAGGGGGGCGGAGGGGGGATCCGTGCAGTGGGGCTCTCACAAAGGAAGGCGAGGGGGGCGGAGGGGGGATCCGTGCAGACGCGGCCGCCGAGCGCACGGAGCCCGCGGCCGAACAAAGGGCTCCGGCCCCGCGCTGGGGGGGCCGGGGGGGTGAGACACGGCCACGCGCGGCAGCGGCCACGCGGCGACAGGCGGCCGAGACCCCCCGCCCGCTTCGGGACCGGCGGCGCCGGGGCGTGGAGCCACAGCGGGGTCCCCGCCTGTGTCCCCCGACAAAGGGGGCGGGACGGCCCTGCGCGCTTCTGCCCCGCGCGGCCCCTTTGTGCGCCCCACCGCACCGGCACCCGCGTTACCGTGTGAGCAACGGTCCTCATCTGCCTCGCCCGCCCGCTCCTTCTTCCATCGCGGCCCCCGAGATCGCCCGGGAGCGAGAGAGAGCGAGACAGGGGGCGCGGAGCGACAGCGAACGGCGAGCCGGCGCCGGACGCGGGGGCGCGCTGCCGGCCGGAGGGAGGCGGCGCGGCGCCGGTGCCCTCGGGACGGGGCGGCGCGCCTCCGCCGCGCCGGGCCTGAAGCCCGGACCGCCCGGCGGCGCGCCCCTGCCCGCCCCGCGCCGCCGCCCGGCAATGGGAGGCAGCGCCGCGGCCTGCCGCCACCGCCGCCCGCCGCGGCCCCCCGGCCTCTCGGGCCGGGCTGCGCGGGGCGAGGGGGCGCAGCGTCCCACCGCGGAGCCGCGTGGCGGCCGGCTCTGCGCGCCTCGGCCGCTCCCCCGGCCGGCATCCCCATCCCAGACGGATGCGGGCTCACTCCAGGATGGCGCGGCGGAGGGCAGCGAGCTCCTAGCGCTGCCAGTGACTACGGCTGTTCGATGCTTCCCTTTCTTCTCTTTTTTTTCCTGTTTTATTTTTTTGACACCCTTCGCACTTGCTGGTAACTTCTGCCAAGCTTTTACACGCAAGCTGAAATTTTCCATGCCAGGTGCCTGCCTCAGGCTGATTTTTTTTTTTTTTTAAGTTATCAAAATAATTCAGTCATTTCCAAAAATAATGTTATTTGACCTTGCATAAATATTCCAACAATCCTTTATTCAAAAGGCCCGGAGGGGTGGCGGGGGAGAGTAGTGTCAAGGTTGTGCTTTTGGCTGCCCCTGTAAGGCTTCGGTCTGGTGAAAGTTTTTAGAAAGAAACATCTGTTTGCACTTGTCTACTAGAGATAACTTCGCCTTGTCTGCCTCTGTGAAGATGACACCTCCTCGGGCATATTTGGTTGTGAAACACCTTGTGCTGACGGGACTGAACATCCACACACAGCAGGTGAACCATCTCTTCATGCTTCCTCTCCTTGAGGACATGCTCATATCACCCTGGGGCTTCTCCTTCTAACAACATCCACTACAGTCTGGGGGGAATTGCATGCTGTGGCTCCTTTTTCCACTCTGACACCCCACCTGGCCTGAGGAGAAGGCAGCCTTTATTTGCCCAGGACTTCTGGACTGAGCTGTCAGCGAGGCTCTAATACCATGAACACAAGGAGTTGACGGGCACCAGGGGGGCAGAGAGGCCACACTGCTCCACACCACGTGCAATACAGCTAATTCCTTAGACCACTTTCAGGATGCTTTGGGCTTAGTGCTTATTTGTTACATACAGTGTCTGAACTCTGAATGGCTGGAAAACGTCAGGAAAAAATAGCAGTGACTTCACTGTAGGACCAGTCCCAGCCTGATGTATGAAAAGCAGCAAAGTCTGGAGTCAGTTGATGAGAGGCATAGGGTTTTTAGGATCAGACTAGGATCACAGGAGATGCAGTGTAAAAGAGAAGGCAGGCAGGCTTATGCAGATACAATATATCCACGACGCGTCAGGGCAAGGGGATCAGAATTGGATCTGGGTCTCAAACAAGCCCTCTCAAATGGATATAGGAGAGCTATTGGTCTTATCAGCAGCTTTGTAAGCAGCAAATGATAGGAATGTGTGCACCAACAAACACCCTGCTGGACTAAGGGCACTATAAAAGAAGGCTCCACAGAGCCCACAGACAAAAATGTAAACCAGGCTGTAGAGGCAAAGCAGGCCTCTCACTCTGCCTGCCAGCAGGAGGCTCAACACAACCTGAGAGACCCACTTCCTTTGGAGGCTGGCCACAGGAGAGTGAAAGGCTCAGAACCTTTGCCTGAGCAAGGGCAGGAAGAGTGGGCTGGTGACCAGTAGCCCCCTCTGTGCTTTTCAGGAAAGGCGCTGGCAGAGACAGATC
The DNA here is from genome assembly GCF_001715985.3 of Manacus vitellinus. Classification (NCBI taxonomy): domain Eukaryota; kingdom Metazoa; phylum Chordata; class Aves; order Passeriformes; family Pipridae; genus Manacus; species Manacus vitellinus. The sequence continues at coordinate 15,914,784 of NW_021940535.1, read as the reverse complement.
AGTCTGCAAAAGAAATTGGTTCAATGTTTTTCTGAACAGAAGCAAATGTTCTGGAAGGAACAGCAGGTGCACACACTGTTGGATGGCACTGGGCACAAATGCAATCCTGGCCATAAGACCAGAGCTCAACTTGGAAGAAACTTGTAAATTAAATACTTGGCATGGGCCTACACCAGGTCTCTATAACCTGTACTTTGAGGAACTTATCATTAGTGTAAGCTACACCTGCTAGTTGTACTGAGGAGACGAAGTAAGGCAAGCTGTGTGGAACTGATTGAACAGGGAGCAATCTTAACACACGCTTCAATCAAAGATTATGACCTGGATCAGGTCTCAGCTGAGTTTGAATAGATAACAGACAGAAATAAAGTGCTGTGCACAGGCACCACAAAAATAATAACCTTGATATAAAGGGCCTTGATACACCTGGAGTATAACTGTGACCTATTCCATCCTTTCCTCTTCCAGGAACAGTACTGGCAGGTTTCAACCCAGATAAACCATCGAAAATGGTCTTGTACTAGACAGCATGGATATAGTAGGGATGTACTGTAACTTCAGGTCCCACATAATTGGTGCTAAATATGTGTCTTGGGAGGCAGATTGCGGTCCTTCATTGATATTGGGATAAACACAACCCATCTTCACAAGCACAGAACTTTTCCATTCTCTGGGGACTCAGTCCAGAGAACAGTAATATCTAAAGCAGAACTTCCCTTAATGTGCAGTGAACTACAGTATTTAGTGAGATTTCTTGTAGGACAGCAGATGGAGTGTTTCTAAAAATTCAGTCAGAGTGAGAAGAATGTTTGGTCCATCAAAATGGAGCCTACTGACATGAATGCCGGTTAGGTTTTGGCATAAAAGAATGTTCCTTTTCCATTATCTTCTTGATCTCTGTAGAGGGATCTCTGACAAGATGCTCTAGCACTTTTTTCACTGGCATCAGAGAATACCCAATGGACAAATCAAGGTTCAGCAGGGCTGTAGGGACCAGCATTCATTCACCGTACTTCCTTTGCACACTATACTGAGAACAATATCTCCAGGTGAGCATGCAGTCATTTGCTGAGCTGAAAAACTTGTTTGCTCACTGCATTCCATCTGGTCACCATATGTATAACTATAGCAGAAAAGGCCAGCCTAGCTTTCCCATGCCATGCTGCCTGAGTGAAGAGAAAGTGATGCCACTGCTCACAAGTTGTCCAGAACTTCCAAACATTCAGAAACCTACCAAACCTTCTAGAATTCATTATGGAAATAGAAGCAGGCCAGCACTGTGCATATGAGCGTTAGTGTGACTGTCACTGACACACCAGGTGACACATGAAAGGAGGTGGATAGGGCTCATGTGGCACTGAAGAAGTGGATCATCAGTATCTTTAATAAGATAATGTACCTGGTCCACCAAGAGTGGCCTGATGGTGCTTTTCCTCCACTCCTCTTCCTCCCTTTCCTCCCCTCACCCCTCCCTAAACACATTCTTGGACACAGATAGAAGAGCCAGAAATGGTTGGATAAGCCACATCTCTGATTAGGAAATTGCCTGTCTCCTTAGGGCAGCACCATCAGTGTCAGCTTTACACTTTATTCTCCTCCTGTTTAATTTCTTGCCAACTATCAGGCATTCACAGGGCTCAAAGGAAGGAAGTTAGGGGCTGATAAAGGCACCTTCCATCCAGCCTGACACCAGCATCCGATCCACTCCAGTCATCAGCTGCTCTGGCAAGTACAACCTCTGACAGGAAGCTACCACAGACCTCACGAACAGGAAGAAAAGATGACGTTTGATGGGATAACTGCAACAGCCATTACCTCTACCAAAGCAGATTCTTTCTCAAGGCTTTTATCTGTTAATACAGACTGTTCCTATGGGCTGACCAATATTATTAATGAAAACATAAACAACTTTAACAGTGCAGAGTACCTGGTGCAGGTAATCACAAGAGCAGATTATTTTAGGTGCAGCAGCGCCCCTAAGAATGGTGAAGGAAGAAAATGCTAGGAGTCAGTATTCCGTAGTTCTTGTTAACCTTTTCTTCCCAGACAAAGCAGAAATTGTTTCCATGGCTAGGACAGAGTCTCAGACTGAGAAACCACCAATGCAAAAAGAAAAGGAGGAGCTGAGGGGAAAAGAAGATAAAGGGCCTGGCCTTTCTTTCTCATTAGAGCATCTGATGCTGGCAGAAGCAAATAAAAAGTCAAGAAATTAAATCTTTGTGTGAGGAAGAGAGGAAAGCCAGTTTCTGTAGCTGCACCAGGACAAAGAACATTTAAAAAGGAGGAACAAAAGTCATATAAAAGGAGTAAGGGCAAAAAGACACAAATACTAGTGCAAACAATCACCGGTGCAGAAGGAAACAGGCAAGAGAAACACCTGGGTAGGCTGAGAAGACTGGCTCCATCAAAGATGTGGAGTAAGCCTGGGGACAAAGATGCTGATTTCTTGGGGATCAGAAAGGTTAAGTATTAGAGGTTAAAACTGCAGTGAGGGGAAGAAGGGGTGAGGAAAGAAACACAAACTACAGCGCTGCAAAAGAACATTCTGGCCTAATGCTCTTAAAGACAAACCAAAGGGCATAGGGAAGTAAGACTTCACTGGCAGGAGGCAGATTATAGCAGAAAAACTGAAGAGTCTGAGGACTCCTGCCAATGCACTTTCTATATCACAATTTAAAAAATGAAGCTTTCTCATATGTGGTCAACTAAATGGTGTATTCTTTACCTTCTGGGTACCGATTTGCCAGGTTCAGACCGAAAAAAAGCCGAAGACATTTGCAAATAAAGGGCGAGTGTCATGCAATACTTAACATGTAAAAAAATTACCAGTTGAAGTGTCTAAAATTGGATACTGAAGATCAGTTGAAACTCTTGACATTGCTTGGCTAGCCACCTGCAAGAGAGTAAATTCCCCTTCTCATATTTGTGAAAGCTGTCATGAAAGTCAGTGCTTATAAAACAAACAGACATATAAAGCTGAATACTTTAAAAAGCATAAAACAATAATATCACCCTAGAGCAGTAAATAATAAATATATCCTAAGTCTGCACAACTAAAATAAAACACTAAAACACTGGGAAGTTGTTCATTAAGTAAATGCTGTCATATTTTCTATGCTGAATCCAGCATGAATGGTCTTGTAAAAAAAAAAAAACACAAACAAAACAAAACAAAAAGCCTAAAGCAAAGTAACAAAAAAAACCCAAATCTGAAGCAATTGTGTAAATGAAGACCATCTTATCAGGCACATGAATAACAGGGTCAAATCTATACTAACAGCAACCTGCATTCTGGCAGATCCTTAACTAAGATATACAAGCGTTGAGTGCTCATCTCTGCAGAGTTTGTGGGTGTAATATTAAATACAAAATTGTGACTAAATATTTATTGTACATTAATATGGTCAAGAATCAAAGTTATTCTTGTTTCTTCCCAGAAGATTTATTGTACTATGTGGTTTTTAAATGCTTATGAAGAAATAATCACAGGCATGATGAGTTCATAATATAAAGCTAAGAAAAAAGCAGATTAGAGAACAAGTGCAGCATGTTTGAGGTATACCAAAATTATCAAATTCCAAAGTTGAGGAGTAATCAATCTCCTATAATTATCTCTTTTGTGATTGCCCTCAAAAGAAATTTCAGTATAAACAAAACAGTGATGTCACCACCATTACAGTCACTAGCTTAAATGAATACAGGTTCAGATGAGTAAAGTAGATTTGAAAGGTATATAGCAAGTCAAGACAGGTTATTCCACTTCATTTTCTCTCCTCAATTCTCATGTCTTTTAAAAGATCAGTTGTAGTTTTTTTCTTTTTTTCTTCCACATAAAGAGAAAGAATACACATTTTAGAACAGATATGTGTTTCAACTGTTACTCAGATCAAAACCGGGTTTTAGTCTACGGAAATTTGTTTCACCTTGTCTTTAAAAAAAAAAAAAAAAGAAAAGAAAAAATCTGCTGCTTAATAACTTTCTGGTATGTCACAATAGTAAAATCAGTACATACCTCTGACAGAAGGAAAATACTTACTATTGTCAGTGTATAGAACCTGGCCATTTTAGAAGGCAGGTCAAATAGTATGAAACTACCAAATGTGTTGACAGTATGTCCATCTATTGTTATTTATCCCTCCTTAGCACTATCTTTAATTGTACGTGATACCTACCTTGTCCAACTACAGTAACACAAATAACAGCTTTGGCCATCAACAGTAGCACTACCAGACTTCAAAGAAATTTCAGTTACACTTCTACATGTCATAATATATGCAGCTGATTTTTAACACCAGTTTATATTTCTTCCCCCATCCAGCTTGTGTGCAATATCTAAAATGTAAGAAATTTCAACCCCTTGTATAGAAAAGCAGTGAAATCTATCCTCAGACTTAACCATGTGTTTAATGCTCACTGGATCACAGTGCCAACTTACACGACCACGGCCAGCTTACTAGAAGAAGAGGCCTTCCTGACGTTCCACCTTCACGTGGTTTAGCTCTGTGGTAGCCACGATATTTACTTTTATCCCCAGGACAAAAAAAGGAACAGTTGTTTAACATAAAAGACAACATTGGGTCAATTTAGGCTGAAAAAACTTTCTAGACATCAGAAGAATGAAGGTCTAGGAAACCCTTTTCAGATTGATCTAGGGAACCTTGAGAAAGCAAGAAACACCTTAGACCTTGAAGTAGTAATTAAGCACTTCAGCATGTAAGTGCCTGCAGTAGGAGAAGACTCTTCCAAGAAAAGATTTCAAGAAGTTCTTTTCAATCCTGTAGTTTCACACATTTCACAGCTGCACTTGTTCCTTGTTTTCTGTACAGGTTCTCAGTGTAATATTTTAACCTCACCCATGCAGGCCTTCACATCACCAAAACAATCAGTACCCTTTATTATAGCCCTACTTAGCCTAAAGTCACAAATTTAACCTTTAACCTGTTCCTCAGCCAAGGAAGAATATTAAAAGTTATTCAACTTCTGTAAAAGTTTTTCACATACACAGCAAAAAAAAGGAAGACAGCAAATAAACACCAAAGATATTAATATATCCTGGATTACAGGTAGCTGAGGTAAATTGTGCAATGTGGGACACCAAATCTCTTTTCCCATAAGGCTCTCCAGATGAGCATATTCTTCCCACACAATTTCTCTTCCATCACCCCAGGGAATTTAATCATACCTGTTGTGATGAAAAGCCAAATTCTAAATGAGTTTGGACACCCTCTGGACTCAGTTCCAAAACGCCCAATTAACTACATGCCAATTATCTACATATAAAATGCCTTCAGAGTTGGCATTTATGTTTCACAATGTCATACCACAAGGTCTTCACCCAGGATCTGGTGACTATATATTTATAGACAGTTTTAACATCATTTGCATTAACACAATTTTCCTTTCTTTCAGTAATCAGTTGAGATATTAAAAAAAAAAAAGACTACATTTATGAATCACTGCCTTTTAAGTGAACTATCTTTACTACATAAAAAGTTTTCAGTTCACGTTGTGATCTTTGTTTTCTGACCAAGAACAGAGTCAAAAAGCATGTCTAACTCCAGATAATTTTCTTTCATATTTAAGAAGTTTCAGCTCATGAGAAGTAAGGTACTTAGAGACAGAAAACAGCAACATAATGAAGTTATAGCCCTTTAATATTCAAATAAAACATTATAATAAATCAAAATATAATAAAATATAATCTAGTTACAGATTGCAACTGTTTTATTAAATATTATCAAATTGATTAAACATTGCCTTTTCCATCTCTTATGTTCAAATATAACCTATTTTCTCCACAAGAATTAGGAAACCTTTACTTTCAAAGGGGAATTAAGCAAGAAGATACCAATAAGACAGGAAGGCAACTCTCTCACTCCTGGTCTCCTAAGAGAGAACAGATTTGAATGCTGTTTCTAACAGAGCATGGAACATATAGTGAAAAATGTGTTTGTTGATGAAGGACACAACTGATGCAAATGAGGTTACATGTTCCTCTAGGCACAGCTTTGTGATATTTTGGGGGAGAAAATGGGTGGCCTATTTTGCTTCCCCACTCACTTACAGAGAAACACTGCACATCCTCACTACCTCTGGGTTTCTGGCACTGACAGAGGAGCATGGATATTAGGAACATTTATTTACAAGTCAAATACACGTCCCACATTTTGATATGCTGTAATTAACTTTAAGACGACAGTGCTGCTAATGAGCCGCATGTATTCCCTAATGCAAATCAGATTAGGAATTACTGAGATTAAAACCTCCTCGTGTGGGGACTGTTGTCAAAGTCCCTTGTGTAAATGCGACTTCTAGAAAGTTCAAATCTATCTGAGACTTCTAAAGAGCAAGTACCATACATTTAAGATTCCCAACTGAAAGGAGAAAAAAATCAATGGCAAATAGATACATTGTTGAGGAGAGAAAGTGATTACAGCATAAATCCAGAGATTACTGTCCCCCTAAATATTCTTCTTAGCAAAAAAGATTCCTCATAAATCACCGATAGATAACACGAAACAAAGTAATACTTTCCAGGTCCACAAAAGAGCCCAGAAAAAACCAGATCACAGCTGAAAATTTTCCTGAGCCAGTATCAAAGTGCACTCTTGTTCTTGTCATTCAAGACTCTTCCACCATGTGCTTTCAATTCTATTTCCAGTCTGGAGATTGCCATGGCACAAATCCCCCCCATTAGGCAATTCTGGGCAAAGAAGCTCTGAGGGTTAGAGCAAGAATAAAGCAGCCAGAAATGAGAATGGCCAGCTAAGGAAAGCAAGGTACAGCATGGTCTGTCTCAATTCCTAAATTGCCCGTACTCCAGTCTAGAGGATTTACTGAGTGAGCCGGCAGTGCGCTGAGAAGTGATGGCCCAAGGCCATCACAGTGAAAATGGAAACTGCTACCTGCACTTTCTGTGCTATACAACTTAAGTTCTTAGAATATTTATGAAAATACCAAATTGTAAGTAAATGCTACCCAGGACCATTGTTCTGTCAACAAATGGAACACATGTTTCTGCAGCACGCTGGTAACTGAGTAGGAGTCAGATTACATCCCATCAGCCAGCTGAGCTAAGTTTTCCCTTGTGATTGCAAACCACCAAGTTGTTTTTGGCAAGATACAAATAGCTGTGTCCCTGACAGACATCTAGGCAAAGAATTTCCAATTATGGAGAAGTTGCATTTAAGAGTTTCAGATCTAAAATATGGACTTCACCTTAATTCCACAGCTGTTGCGAAACAATTTGCCTGTGAAGTTACAATCCAGTCTGAGGGAAAAAATCATAGAAGTTCAGGAAAAGTTTGCTAATGCACTTGCATTTCCCTAGCAAAGGATTAAAATGCCTATAAACAGGGCACGTGGATTTACAGTTTTAGTAAAATGCAATCATTTTATCTTAAAATTGGCTTTTTTTAATTGATTGATTGATTGATTAATGGGGGATGAGGTGGAATCTATTGATATCAACATTTAGATAGAAAAGATACAGAGCTTCTTGGATTTTCTTCCTTTGAAATTGCAACGTTAAAATTTTATGCTGTCTCCCTGTCTTCAAAAATCGTCTGGGTACACTGACACGTTCAGCTTCCACTCAGGTGCCTTCAAAAATCCTTTGTCCTACGAGTTTAATTTCCTGTGTATTTCTTATTGCAAAAAGTTGTTCTGTACAGGTTTACAAGTGCATGGGATAGACACTACTGTCTTTGTACTGCTGAAGTGCACTTTATACTCTTCACAATACTAGTTCTTTATCTGTTCTGTTTCAAAAGTGCAGTATAGTTAGACAGTCTCAAATTTCTGTCTGATAATGGAAAAATCAGATTTCTTGAAAGACAAAACTTTTCTCTTTGTGATCATGCAGTTCACCTACCATAGCAGAAAATTTCATACACAACATTGGCTAAGGAATTCATCCAAAGGATTTTAGTAAAATCAGATATTAGATCATTTATGAAATACATTAAAGAAGAAACAATATCTAGATAAATTAAGTTTAAATAAATAATAAGGAAAGAGAAAATATGTGGAAACAGAATATGAAAGTAGATTATTTGGTAAAGATATTTACAAGACACACACAAAAAAATTATATCTTTCAAACTGGGCTACCTAGCCTGAAATATTTCACATTTGTAACCAGATGTCTGTACTAGTCAGTAGACAACCACATGTGCCAAATGGGTTACAGTAGTTACTCCAAAATTTAAGAAACAGTAGGTTCTTAGTGAACATGTAACAATTTAAATTTCAAATAGTCAAACCTGGAAAAAAATTTAAAAATAAGCAAAAATCTTGAACCTAACTCATGACTCTCATTTCAAGTCAGTTCCTAGTTATGAAACTCTTGCTTACTTTGGTGACTGTTGCATCTGCTAAAGTATTTCCAGACTAAAATATAAAACAAAGCAAGGAGCCCTGTGCTACTCCCTCAGGCGTGGTATCTTAGAATCATGGAATAGTTTGGTTTGGAAGGGACATTTAAAGGTCATTTAGTCCAACCCGTCGCAATGGGCAGGGAGATCTACTAGATCAGGTAGCTCAGAACCCTATCCAATTTTATGATTCTGTGATTCTCCAAGGTGATAAGAGTATTATTGCCATGGTAGTGATATTAACTAAAAGTAGTGGTTCTGAGTGACATCAACAGATTCATTACTACTTTGTGAAGAGTTGCACAGAATTTCTGTTCACCTCTAATTTTGATACAGATTTTCAGATTATTTCTTCTTTAAAAAAATGACATAATTTTCACTATCCTGGTTTAAGCATTTTATCAATGGATATAAGAGGATTTTTTGAAACAAATGTTATCACCATTTCCAGGACAACAGAAGTTCTTACAGCACCAAAGGAAAAATGCTGCCAAAAGTAGAAAATATTAAAGGACAATAGCAGTATTGCCTAAAACATCCTCGAGTAGCCTAATTTTTAGGATATCAACTTTGATGATTTGTACCAGTGACCTAAATGCATGTTTTCACTTAGAACTAGCATATACCTATACTTTAAAGATCCCATTTACAGTGCTTAACTCTCCTGCAGCTTATCTATTTTATTTGAGCTTAAAAATTATTTTTTTTCTTCCATATTTGTAGTTCCAATACTCCAACGCTATTTGATTATAAAGACTCATGCTAACTATGTCTAACAGAAATACATCTTGGCCTGGATGTAGAAGGGGTAGAAAAAGTCAAATACAGTCTCTGCTGTTTCATTCTTCCCTGAACAAGATACAGGCGGAGCAAAAGTCTTCCTTTACTAAAGATTTACAACTTGTGTAAATAATTTTGGCTACCCTGGTTTGACTGCATCTGTGTCAAGCAGTTCATGTACAACCTAAGAAATAGCAGTATATCATCTCAAAAGTGTGCAGGGAGAGTCAGAGTAAGAAAAGCTGATCAGACATGAGGCCATTCTGAACTGAGAACCAAGTTGGCAGGTTAGCATGGAACTCTGCTGGGGCTAATCACTCTGGTGAGAAATAGTCCATACAGATGTACCCTCAGATAGTTCCTGACATTTTATGACTCTCCTTTGCCTTTTATGGGAGCTGCCATTTATAGCCAAGAAATTGTTCTTATTTTATTCCTTCACAATTTCTGGATCTAAACCAGTACTAGAAGTCTGTTCAAGACACCCACACGAGATTTTCCAGTTTAAAGCTGCCACCATCCTGCTGAACCTTGACAGGCACTGTCAATGGTCTGGCTTTCCACCTTGTCTCCCCATTAATATTTGTCTTAAGCTTCCATTTATATCATTCTGTCAAAGTGAAAACATACAGAGACAACACTTTTTATCTTCAGCTGTGTGGTGGGTTTTGGAGTGATTTTGACAATTTTATTTATAAGCAGACCTGCTTAAACTGTGAGTAAAACATTAATTTACACCAGCAGATACAGAAATCATGTTTACACATTCAGTTCTGACTTAGTATAATTGTAACATACCTTTTGATCCCTAATTGCAAGGTACAATAAGAACATACAGTCTTGCAATCATTATACACACATTTTTCGCTATTTAATATAAACTTTTTATGATAGCTGCAGAGAAACACATTCCAGAAATTTAGCACACCAGAATTGTCTATAAAAACAAAGTTTCTAGGATTTGATTTCTCAGAGAAAATATACATAATAATGACAATGTTAGGGCTCCAAGTTTGGCCTCTATTCTCAGATCATCCAAGATATTTAAGTGTTGTATTGCATTTCAGTAAGAAATTTGCTCTCCACCTTCTTCTCCATTACAATTTCATTTGAAAGAAAAACAAAACACTACTGAAAATAGTTGTTTATTTAACATTAACATCAGTCCAGCAAAGCTCTGCACAAATCCTCCAGTGCAGAATACGGCTTTCTTTGTTTAAGCTTCTAAATTACATTATATAGAAATCTATTAGAATTTATATCACCCACCCAAAATCCTGTATAAACCCTAGGCTCTGCAAAGTGTAATACAAACCAAAGATAGAAGATTGCAGAAGGAAATAAAATGCCAAACATAAGCTTCAGAATTTGCCAAGAAAACTGTAGATAAAAATAAAGCTTGAAGGTTAACTCTAATACTTGGCTGCAGGAAAGCTTACTTTGCTGAGGACTAGAGTTTAGAATAATTCCCCAAAGAACTCTGGCACTAGTAGGAACAGACTGTAAGGACTTATGTTATTTAGAAAACAATTCCTTCTACAGCCAGAATGATTAGCTTTCAAAGGCACATCTGGCTTTCCCCCTTCTTAGTTTTTAGTTAAAATAAAATTCATTTGCCACTAGAATTTTTTTGGAGAAGACCCAGAGTGGATAAAAATGGTTCCATTAAAATAGGACAGCTTTGCAACAGAGATGATAAATTCCATTATGTCTCACAAAGCAGGAGCAACAGTAATCAGACATTTCTGGCTGCTATATGTTCTCTCTGGCTACAGAGGGGAAGGATTTTCCCCTGTGAGAAGCTACACCCAAAATACCACCTCTGAAGATGTCTAGGCCAGAGACAAGTTAAAGTTCTAGTGTGTATTGCTACTACCAAGTTTCAAGTTTTGCACAATGTTCCATACAAGGGAGTATATCCCACCATTTATTTCTATCACTGAAATGCTCTGTTCAAATCTAGTCCCTGAGAGAGAGATTATATTAGCTGTTCGCATGGAGGTAAGGAAAAATCAACTCATAACTTATGAGACTCCTTCCCTTGCACCTATTATTTCTGACTCACTGTCAGAAGGCTGGTGTGTGATCCCATTGGTGTGTGGTTTAATCTGAACCTGGGCTGCTGCAGTCTTGCTCTCCTCTGCATGCTACCATTTACCTCTCTTGTGCTAGCACTGCTGCTTCGGCAATTGTTCAGTGTGGTGAGACAGCTGAAAGACATTCCTAAAAAGAGGGATTCATTTTTGTCTGGCTCTGCCCTCAAAGGAGAGAGGACCATGGCAGCCTCCAGTAGTTCAGCTACAGTTGCTGCCATACAGCACCTTTGCTCTCATCTCCAGTTTGCCCAGCACATCAGGCTCTACTGTCTCCTCCATTAGATTTTCTAACCAGAGCCCTGTGCTTTTCTCTTGCAGCTTCTCACAGTCAGCTGAAGCTCTTCCTAAGCAACCCCTGAGCTATCTCATTCTTCCCCTTCCGGTCCCCCTGCACTTAACATGGGTGAAATTGCTGACATGCAGTGACAACTTGCTATAAACGCAGATCAAAAATATCCCTCTTGTTTACTTACCCTGCCTATTTGCAAGACTTGTTTATGTGATAGTCTTTGAAGTACTCGCTATGTCTGTGCTATATACTATACAAATACAGAACAAAAATTTCAGCTAGAGAAACAAGGCAATAAAAGTTCCATATCCTAGATCCAATAGAGTGTACACACTCTGTGTGTATCCATCATATTGACTAAACACCACAGACAGCAGCTCTTCCACTCTATTTTCAGATGCATGTTCTAACCTTGAGCCCACTTTCAGCCCAGTTCTAGTAAACTCACGGACACCAAGCTTGCAGGATGAAAAGGAGGTGACTCAGCACTACCCGCATGTTATTTTCAGGCAATAAGGTAGGAACAAATCAGGCTGTTCCTTCTACCCTTCCTGCAGTCCTCGAGCAATATGCATACTATAAATCTGTGGCACCTCATATTACCTTTATTAACAGGCCCAAACATGATTCCTGGTAAGAAAGTCTAGACTGCGTTACTAAAATAAGACAATAGAAACTTAAGTACTCTTTGGACATACTTTGACAGTAGATTGCCAGCACAGGTGCAATGTGACTGCTCCTGATAAGAACAATCCTCCAGCAACTATCTCACAGTGTCTTTGTTCTTCAGGTACTATCAACTTCAGTTTCTTGCTAGAACAAGGAAGAACTAGGAACTAGAACAACCTAGGAACCCAGACACCATCACTCTTTTTACCTTGCCACGCAAAATCTCTGCCTGAGAAGTGATTCTTGGATCCCTTGGGCCTGTAGGTTTGTACTGCCTCTTGGATCTTGCTTCAGGACACATTTAATCATTGCTGAAGCATGGAAAGCAAAAGTGGGCTCTAATGAGAAACACCTGGCAAAAGTACAGCAGCAGGCTGACTGAGATATGAGGAAAACATACAACCCAGGCTGCTCTCCTCCAGAATGGAAAGGTTCTTGACAAATCCAGCAATGATGTCACTCCAGTGTTGTCACTTGTCACTAGTGCTCCATAAGACCCAGGAGGGGAACTGCTGGCAGTTCCCATTGAAAATGGATTTGAGGGATTACTCTTGATGGCAAATATACATGGAGGAGGGCAGTATGGACTTCATGTACAGCAGGAATAGCTCTGCCCTAAGGCAGAGACTTTGAAAGACACACAGTAAGAGCAAGAGAAGACAGTTCAAATTACCCTGTGGCACATACTTTTCTCACTAAGGAAGTCTGTAATCTACATTCCCCCTCCTTTTCAAGGTATAAGTTGCATACAGGTAGCTAGAGAATAAATAATTTGACTTTTTAAGACCAACTTATTCCAGTTATATGTCCCAGTGAAGCAGACTGAGGGAAAGAACTGAGAAGTCCTTTCTGAAAAGCACACCAGGAGGTTAGGAGAGCTTGAAAGTGATCCTGACTCTGAAAAGCAGCATGTGACAGCCCGTTGGCCCCTCTGTCCTATATATGCATGATATACATATATACATGCATCTCCACTGCACCAAAGTGAGCAGTTTAAACTGATACCTTTCACCTCACAACTGCAAGCAGAGACCACTCCTGTGGCCAGGTCCCGCAGTGCAGCTGACAGGCACTTGCTAACACAGCTTTGCAAGTGCCCACATTCAAATATGTTTCTCAGTCAATTAATTTTGACAAGATACCCACTGGACGTGATTCACACATCTTGTGGAATACAAGGGGAAATTTTCCAGATGCTTCGAAAACCAATGACTTCTGAGTCTAGGGTAACTCTACATTCATTGGGACCACATACCTTGCATCAGAGAAACATGTCTTCCAAGCCTTAAGTTCTGCTGCTACACCTGATCGTTCCTGATGGGCACCCAGACTACTTCCCAGCAAATGTATTCATTTCACACACAGTCCCAAAAGCACTAGTCCATCTTCTTAACCGACCCTCTGACAAAGGCAGTCCTAAAAGAGACAACTGCACCATTTCCATCTTAATGGAAAGGTGGCAAGGCAACAAAGTAGAGAAGCAATGACAGATTGTTTTTAAATGCTAATAAATTTATGGAATAAAAAATTATTATTACAATTAAAACATGGAAACTTGACCTTGTATATAGCATATGTAGGACATGGAGCACAGTAAAGGTCCTACAGAACAGTACTTTGGGTGCTGGCAGGATGGTCTTCACAGTGCCTTTTGTGTTTGTAGTCTCTCACAATGACATATTACAAAGACTCGGAGCACAAATAGCCTAGCAGCCAAAGGCCATTATCTGCTCTAGCTTTTAGTGTCAGACCTGGCTTTAGTCACGTTGGCCAAGACTGGTGACAGGCATAAAGGAATTGAACAGTTGGACTGAGTTCATCTATTTGGAATTAGCTTAAGCACTATAGCCTCTCTCTTTACTTCTGCTAGCAGAGATTGATTTGCATTCACTGTTCCATGTTGTACCAAAGGACATGGCTTCACGCTGGCAGCCTGAGTCTGTGTCACACAAACCACTGCTGCTAGGTTGAAACCAGCCTTCTGTATATTGACTGCTGTGCCTATAATGTTTGCTTCTTATGTTACCTTATTGGAACAGCTTTGCAGAAATAGAAGTTATTTAATAATTCCTTATCAAAGCTTCAAGCTGGGTTTTATCTTTCTGCTGTTCTTGCAAAGAATATTGTTTGTGAAAAATTAATCTGACCAAACATGGACTTCTTTCTGTTTGTTTCTATGCCCATGAAAGCATTGATACTTAATTTCTTGTCCTGTAAGTAGTCTGTCAAGTTTAACTATATTCCAATTTAGCCAGTAGATATGTTTGTACCTGGATATACCTTCTCCTATCTCATGAACTAAATGTCAGTACCATTGTTTTTAATGCAATGTATGACTTACACGACATCTTCACATGCTAAGTGCTATACATGTTGGATATGCTAAGTATGTATTTTGGATCTCATAAGTGCGAACGACTACAACAGTCTTTATAAGCTTAACACCCTTGAAGAACCAGTATTGGACACACATTACTCTCTTTTAATGGAGGAGAAAGAAAGGTGAATAGCAATCTTGGACTAAGAGCAATAGCTTTTTTCCTAGAAATGTATATTTGGCAATGTATGATGCTCTTTTCAGCTGAAGGTGACTGAAGACTCACAATAATAAATTAATAAAATCAATTAATCAAAGAAAGGGAAAGAGGATGCAAGGGAGAAAAAGGGACTGATGGCTTTCCATAAAATGTTTCGATTCCAGCTTTGATTTCCTTTCACTTTGTGGTTAGCTGTTGCCTAAGGAAAACTCTCTGATCGAACACATGACATCTAATGTCAGATAGAGTACATCTAATGCTTTGCGTGGAGCACTGTTAGTTTACCAAAACATTGCATCAAATCCCTAACTAGTTCAAAGGGTGTATGCGCAAGTTATTACTTCCCTAGAGATAGAACAATCCAAATAAAACATTGTTTCTGCTCCTTGGACCAGAAAGAGAAAAGGCTAGTTTTGCAGTAACAGGGCCTCTTAACATCAGGCCTGTTTTGGCTGACAGAAATGACTTGAAAGATTTTCAGCTTTATGCCTTATGTGAGGGCTGTAAAAAGGTTGCAAGAATATCACCCACATACCAACAAAGGATTTTTTTTTTGGCTACAAGTGAATTTCCTATATCTCGAAGCTTTCTGAATTACACTAAGAGGAAATTAGATTTTTTTTCCCTGTTGCTGTAGAAAATTCCATTCATGAGAATTAGATTGACAGTCTCTGTATCTCACACTATCCAAAAAGAATGTCCCATACACATATTAGCTCATTTACTGTTATGAATTGTAACTGCTTACAGCAGCACAAAAAGCTCTGGGGACCATTTGATGTAAATTCTGCAATCGCTTAATTCCATGCAGCTCAAATGACTTCAGTGAAGATATTTCAGATTTATATAAGCACCAATAAGCAAAATTAGAACTCAGAACCACACTTAGCAAAAATTTCTCACGGTCAGTCCTACTTGCAGAAAGAATTTCTAGTCTTTCCTTTTAAACATATTTGATAAGCCTTAAAAAATCCCATCCTCCTTACAAAACACAGGCACTGTTGCATTGTTTTTACATCCCACTCAAAGTACCTTTAAGAAAGAAAAAAAGGTGCAATTCTGTATTAAAATCCTGGTACAGAGTATCATTGTTGGCATAAACAGAACTGCCTCAGGTTGGCACAACTTAAGCTGTATCTCTCTGCAGACAGCTGCGTTCAGAGCAGACACTGCGGAGTTGTCATGCTTTCACCATGTCATGTATTTATGATCCCACATGAAAAAAAAAAAAGGCTGTCCAGTGATACTTTTAAAATAAGTGAGAGCAGGTAAAAACATGCTCTGCTTAGAGCTGCGCCAAGAACACCTCATTCAAATACATGCAGCAAACACATTCACTCATACTCCAGCCCTCCCACAAAATTTTCCAGCCCACCAGCATGTCTATCAGCTGCCAGAGCAGCTTAGAAGATTACTTAACAGTAGTTGCCAGTAGTATTTTACCCCTGTCTATTTTCAGGTGCATAATTCCTAACCTGAGGAATTTGGGCAACTGTGTATCTTTGAGGATCCAAAACTAAACTTCACTGAATATCAAGTAATTCAACACAAATCATTAAACGTATTTGAAAAAACTTACCCTGTCAAGAACATATTCTTACCAAATCCCAATACCAGATTTGGGTTATTCACTTTGCTGTCTACAATCCACATTCTACAACTCCCTGTAGCAAATAACTAAATCACACTTTAAAAAGCTGGCACTTCTAAACACAGGTGGTAATTCATGACTGAAGTAGCTCCTTGCTGGACAGCAGGTAAGCTGGTGGAAAATGTCTGGGGCTTCACTAAGTGAATACAACTTGCTGCATGTGGAATTGAAACACTGGCAGCATTTCCCCCCTACCTCTTACAGCACATAGCAGGAAGCTGCAGTTACTCACTTTGATAGTGCCACCTCCAATTCCTAGGTCCGTTTCTCTTCAGGTGCCCCAGGAGACAATGGTACATGGAAGGACCAGTAAATGGCCTTCTTGCATGGAACTGCACCACTGTTCATGCAGATATCTGTGAATTCTGAGGAGGAAATATTTTGCCCATTATGATTTTTCACCTTCTGAAAGTCTTAACAGGCCCAGGAACAGGCTGCCCAGGGAAGTGGTTGTCACCATCCCTGGAGGTATTTAAAAGATTTAAAAGACATGGTGCTAAAGGACACAATGGACTTAGCAGATGATCATAAGGGTCTTTTACAACCTAAATGATTCTAAGATTCTAAGATTCTAAGATTCTATCTTATGACTGCTTCTAAGGAACTTATAAGGTAGAAGAAGTGAGAAGAATTATTAGACTTACTATGGCAGAATCTTGCATACTGAGCACTGTGTATTAGCTGCTATTCATTTAACTTTAAACCTTTATTCCTTCTAAAATCAATTTGAAAGCTTCATGGATTAGTCTAACATACAAGATATACCACAGAAAGAACACTGAGAATCTTTCTCTGCAAAGTCAGGAATGCTGATTTCAAAAAATACTCTAAATCACGCAGATCATCACTGGCCACAAGAAAATGTTTTTAACAGTTTTATGGTGTAAATTCAGTGTTCTTCAATACATTTGGATCTAAAACTTTAGAAAGTAAGAAACCTACCACACATAGATTATATATTTTGCACCGGTCCATTATCTACAGTGATCAGCACGTATGTTTCTTTTTCTGTGGTTGTTTTCAGGTTCCACATCTCTGTCTGCTGGAGGTAAACACAAAGAGAGGTGATACAATCTTGTCTTATGGATTTCAAAAACAAAGCACTCAAGTTGTGAGTCTGAGCCTCAGAAAAGAAGTTCAGACATCATGCACTTCCACTGGTAATTTTCACGCCTGAAAGAGACTCAGTAGTGGAGGAGGATGACTCTATGTGAGCAGAACCCAGGTACCAAACTGGTTAGTGATGAAAAATATGGGCAACAGCTTTCACAACACTCACATGCGTAAGATTAGCTGATTCCAGCTCATCCTCTTAGTTCCTTCCTTAAAGTAGCTTCAAAGTGCCCCAACGAATTTCAACAGGAATCCTAAAAATGTACTGATCTGATAAACAGCAATTAAGATTTTACATTTCTTCTGTTGCCCCCAGGTTTAAAGGAGATTCTCATAGGATATCTATTTCCTCATTCACAGAGACATGATCCTGGTTCATGTATTCTGGAGACTCAAGACAACCAGACAAGGTCTAACCACCTAACTGAACTTGCCCTAGACATATAAGCCTTGCTTAGAGACACAGAACGCGGCTGCATTTCAGCAAGCCCTTGCTGTCTTCATTGACTGAGAGGGCTCTGGTTTGTTGGGCCCCATTTGAAGGAAATCATAGAATAAAGGAACCTCATCTAGAAGTTTCTCTCCCTCCTCTGAGACAGGATCATGCTTGACACACTGACTGTGCATTTTTTTCTCTTGTCTCCTAAAGGTTGCAGAGTGGCACTACCTCGGCTATTAAATGAGGCCTTGCCTGCATCCAGTCTAAACATCACTTGCTGCAACTCAAGTACTATGTAGAGATAACACTGAGAATCCTTCATTCCTTTCCATTTTGCAGCCATCTTGTCTGTATGTGATGTCTTTTTTCTTTCTTTCTTCTGATTGCTCTTTCCTAGACTAAGGACTAACATCTTTTCAGCCTTGCTACCTGAAGTTACCAACAGGAGGATAGCACAGCATTTCATTGATTGTCATACTGACAACTCACTTGTGTGTCTGAAGAACTTTATCTTGTGAAAATCTACTTAATTGTCATGGATTTCAAAATTCATTATGATTACATCATATACCGACAGGCACTTTGTCTCTTCACTGGTAAGTGCATTAATTTCATTTAGCACTGAATGGTATTATTCTGCTGTGCTATGAAAATAAATAACTTGTAAATGCACAGAGCTTTTATTAAACTCAAATTCTGTAGCTCACCTGACTATAGCAACTGTTTTTTCTATAATTCATGAGAAGAATATGCCACTTCTCTAGTCAGCTACCCTTTCACCTGCTGACAACAACCACAGTCAAGATTGTTTGACTAGTAGCAAAATTAAGAAATAGAAAATTATTTCCCCTCCCTTTTCACAAACACATTATTAAATTTTTCCAGTATCTGGTGTTTATCAGTATTTTGATTAGATCGTTTACCCATATGCTCTCTTCATACCAACAACTGATAAACCACCACAGTTAGAATGGAAAACCACATCTGGTCAGGAAGTGTGCACAGACAAGAAAATTACTTTGATCATGAATTAACTCTATGACTCCAATCAGAAAGTCATTTCTGACTTTTCAATAGCAAAAATGGAAGTGTATCTGCTTTGCAAATAACTCAGTACCTGTCATGTTTAGACTTTGGAATCTTTTGGTAAAGGATGCAGGGTGGAACACTTTAGATGCCCATCGTTAAAAATCACCACTACAAAGGCAGCCTGCATGAACAATTATTAATGGAATAAATCACTACAAATTACACACTGACAGTATAAAGCAATGCTGAAACAAAGCATGTGGGGGAAAAAAACCCCACAAAGCTCTTTGTTTAGCAGACAAATCAGTTTCATCATCCTTGGTAACAAGATCAGGCGCTGTAATCAACCCTTAGAAAGCTAGTACTGTAAATAAACCAAGTTAACTGAAACCAGGGTGTGATGGAAAGTATGTTTTTGTTGAAGGGTGTTAGCTTTCCAAGCCCTCTTCGCAAGAACAGAAAACAGGCTAAATATTCTTGTTAGTGAGTGAGATATAGACATTTTAATCAAGCTGTAATGAAACCTCTTTAGAAAGGCAAAGAGCAAAGGGAAGAGAAAAACACTACTTTCAAGTATTATCTTGAAAAGAGAAAAGTAGAATAAATGAGGCTTCATATAACCAAGCAGATTCTGTAACTAATCAGTGTTCAAGAACAAGTGGTCTTGAGTTGAAGACCTGATCCTTCAAAACCTTGTACATCAATGATTCCAAATCAGGTAAAACCATTTATAGAGAAGAGTTATAGCACTGATCTTTATGCTGCCCTCCAGAAAAAAGAGGATGAAACAAGTACAATTCCATACGTAATTTTATATACTGTCACATATCATTCCCTTTTATGTTTGTCTCTTCCTATTTCCACTGAGTGACAGCCAGTGCATTTCAACAAAAATATATTAAAATGTCAGCATAGCCAGAGTTTAACTGCTTTCAAAATACCTGAGCTGGTCAGAGTTAACTCTTATATCATATAAAGCACAAGTGGGGGCCAGTCTGTCACTTGTAAACTGGCCCCAGCATCTCAAGCCCATCACAGGAATTAGTGACACAACCTTCTCAGTGGATCCTTGCATTCAGGCTACACTGAAGTCACCCTGTAAATAAACTCTCTAAGACCACTGCATTCAGACATTGATGTTTAGCTATGCATTACTACAGATATTGTAATCTTCCATTCCATAGTCTTTGGGATTGTAGATAAACTCCAGTCAGAATAACCTTGGTAAAACACTTCCTTCGTGACATCCCCAGCCTTTGAACTCTTCCAGTGTCCCTTTTCTACCCAGTACTCTGTTCTGGTTTCTAAGATCTCCCAAAACTTCTTGGCTTCCCTATTAGTTCAGCATATTATTGACTTACTACCTATACTCAGCAACAACGTAAGCCCTTTACAGTGACACTATAGACCACTAATCTGTTTAGCAGACACTTTTAATCATTTGGGATTAGACAGAATATAACCAACAAAGCAGGCATAACTCGAGCAAGGAAAGAAGGAGAACAGACCAGGGATTTGACTTGAGCTTGGTGAAGTTTGCCTCAGAATATTTTTAGGAACTGCCTGAAGCTATTTCAGAGCCATTAGCACTTATCTTTGAGAACTTGTGGAGGAAGGATGAGGCTTTTGATAAAGGGGGAATACAGTGCTTATCTATAAAAATAGAGAGAAAGGAGGATCCTAGAAAAGACAGAGCACTTAGCCTAACACTTCAGTTCTTGGGAAGACATCAGAGCAAACCATTCAGCTCCTATGTAAGCACCTCAAAGATAAGGACACAGCAGGGATTTTCTAGTAGCAGTCTAAGTTAATTTTCTTTAAGGTAAACAGCAAGCCTAAAATCCAGTGAAGATATGAGCAATTGTTGCTTTGTTGAGGCTTTGACGCTGTATCACATAACAGTCTCACAGGCAAGCTATGACAGCATCTTAAGACAGGAGCAAAGTATGGAAAAAATTTATTCAGAATGATGAGTTATCAATGAGAAATTGTCCAGCTAGAAAGTATATCAACCTGTGTTATGCAGAACACTGCTCTAGCACGCTAGCTAGTCAATATATGTATTTGTGATCTGAAAGCTGGTAGAGACTTACTACATCTGCAAACAATGTCAAACTGGAGGGAGCCGGAAGCACTCTGGGAGATTACAACTGAAAGCAATTGGGACAGCAATGAATAACTGCTTTGGGTCTCTTCCAGCCCTGTTTTCTATGACCATATTTTTCTTCATATTTAACCCTTCTGCAAGACACAACCTTTAATCCCCTAATTTAATAATGTCCTAAAAGCTTCTCCTTTATCCCTGTTGTGTTTTCATTCAATTCCTTTTGGCCAAATCCAGACAACCGTGTGTCTCCTCTCAGGCTGTCACAACTTGCCGCTTGACTGCAAGTTCCTTTGGAGGGGGGCTGCTTTTCACTGTATTTGCACATCCCAAACCTTTGCTGTGGTTTCTAGCAGTTTACATGTTTACAAGTCAGTTAAAAGAAAAGAAAAAAAAATTACATAAACCAGGCAGGCCTCTTCTTTGTCAAAAGTGATAATTGTTGTTTTCAGCATAAAAGTATTCTGATTGTTTTATAGCACACTGGACAGGAATTGGATTTAAATTTCCATTCGCTTCATTTTCTTCCTTTTCATACAATATCTAAGGAAGAAGTATCCAGCCCTGGTATGTATTAATTGTGCACGTACTGAGGGCTGACATGTGGAGAACAAAGCGAAGTCCGCATAAAATGAAATCATTCCATACAAGGACACCAGGGCCTAAGGGATGGAATTGCCAGCCCTAAATGGCACAGCAACCATCTTCTCCAGTGTCTGATCTTTTAAACATTGAACACACATGCTCAACTTGACTATGAATAACCCTATTAAGTTGAATGGAATTATTTACAGTAGTAAAGTTAAGTACATTCAAAAGCAATCACAGATTTGGCGTTTAGCACAGGGTATAAGAAAAAAAGAGGATGAAACCAGACATTTCCTGTGCTACAGAGAAGTTTTAGTCCAGCAGATCTGCTTACACCCTGGCCCAGAAAGAATGGAACTTTCTTTTCTGTAAACACCCACTGTGGAGTCTTCCTAGCAAGCAGATGGGGTGGAGCTCCCTTGCATCAGAGGCACTGAGATACCTACCCTAGCACCTACACAGCCTCCAGAGTGCTTCTGGATCTAAGGTGTCAGTAAAAAGCACTCTCAGATTTGGCATCTGTGGCCTTTTCACTCAGTTCAGAGAAACTGAATCAATGTATTTTCATTGACAGTGAAAACATACAAGGCAAGAATAAAATCACACAGGCTTTTACAGATTGCCCTGTACTACCGGACTACCCACCATACTGGTATTTTCCAAACTCCCAGCCAAAGGAATACACATGTCCACAGCCTTTGAAGGGCCAGCCTCCATACTGCAATGTTCACTGTTTTTGTTAAAAGTCATATTTTTATTTTTTTTTAGGGAATAAAGCAATTCACTGTATCCTGGCCTGGACTCTCTATTCAGTAATGTTTTATGATTTAATCACTGGAATGAAGAATGGATGATGCCACAGTCAAAGCAAAGGATTGACACTTAAGAGACATGGCCTTTATCACCAATTGTTACAAATATGCTCTGTGATTCTGAGCACATTATTCATATTCTTTGGCTGAATTTCCATCAGTGATCCACATTCAGCCCAAACCTTCAAGCCTGATACTTAGCCACCTTACACTCTGTATTCTGAAAACCTCCTACGCTGCCTATCCCATAACTGACATTTTCAAAGGAAGTAGGCGTGAAGTGGGGGGAAATTAGTTCAGAAATCAAAGTGTTTAAGTTGTAAACTGGGGCTGAATTTCAAATCCTAAGGCTTAATTCGCTAATGAAAACATCTGACAGGAAAGTGTTCTGGACACAATGTGTTATTTCATACATTTT
Organism: Manacus vitellinus; assembly: GCF_001715985.3. Lineage (NCBI taxonomy): Eukaryota > Metazoa > Chordata > Aves > Passeriformes > Pipridae > Manacus > Manacus vitellinus. The sequence continues at coordinate 15,891,884 of NW_021940535.1, read as the reverse complement.
CCTCTCTTGAGTTTGCTTGCTCCAAAAACCATGTTCACATAGAAGCCCCTGTAATGTCAATGTAAAGGTTTTGCAGTTGTGGAATGACTGGAACTGAAATAGCTTCACTAGGAGAGTGCTTTACAGTAGAATACCTTTGACTTCTGCATGGGAAAATAATACCAACAACCACTTTTAGGCTAATACTTGTGCATCATGTAACAGGAAGTGGTATGTACAGCTCTCACAATACTCATCTACCACACCAGCTTCTCTAAACAGGAGGCACAGCAGAGCACAAAGCATAAGTCAAAAAGCTTTTATCCAGGTTCACTATCCACCCTGCTAAGTAAGGCAGCTGCACACAACAGGCAGGGAGGGCTGAGATGACGGCAGCAGTGCTGTCAGGTACAGCACTGCCCCATCTCCTCCTTTGAAAGTAGCAGGGCACCGATGCAGAACACACTGTGAGACGGCGGCACAGAGGAGGAACCATCTAAGACAATGTAGAGTATAATTACAATTAATCCATCCTGACGTAGCCAGACTCTGTTCAGACGTCAGTGGCAGAAGTCCAGTTTTGCATCTAGAGCTTGTTTTGCTGAGGTGGGTTAGAATAAGCTGAAACACAACTTTGCTGTCATGAACTGTGGCCACAATGGGCAACTGTTCTGGACCTTAATGGTGCAATAAAATGAGTAGCAAGCACCTTCTCCACAGAGACAGAACCTTTGTGCAGACAACCTGTTGTTAGGCTATCTGGTTCTCATTTCCTTCTGCTTTCTCTGCCTAAAGAAACTCAGAGGTTATAGTCAGCATAGTCAAAGACACGGTGAATTATTTTCATCAGTCATTTTGCTAGTAATAAGTCCTGAAGCCTTCAATTTTTTAAAATATTTTTACTCTGATGAAAATAATGTTAGAAAGTCCTCACTGATTGCATTTTATTTCAAAGATGTCTGAAAAAGTATTTTTGAGAAGGGATGATCAATAAATACTCATTCATTAGGATTATTCTGAACTGAAAAGTGGGTTTAATTTTGATCTCTCTTCTTTCATAATAAAAAAAGAATTGTAAGAAAAGACCTTATGTGAACAGACATGTACACATCCTTATGATATCCTGTCAGTGCACTGTTTCATAAGATTATACGGTCATATGACAACAGGCCTATTTGTATCACAGGCTTCTTTTGAACAGAGAACGTGTTACAGCAGTTCGGACTCCAGTTCATGGGTGAGAGTTTCTCAGAGAGAGAAGATAGTGGTGGGCCTATTTAAGCAAGTGGACAGACAGAAATCGTGGAATAATACTTAGGTGCACAGCTAACAGAATTTGGGCCTTTCATAAGAATACATATAAGAATATAAAGGAAGTTTCTTTTTTTTGCACTCCACAGATTACTCCAGTTGGCCTCAGGGAAGCTGAAGCAGCCATATCCAACAGCAGAGAAACGGGTTACAACCTGCTGTTCCTGATACAGCTAAAAACTATTGTTGGAGAACTTGGTGAATGCAAGCAGAGGTGGCTACAGACCACAACTTTACTGGAAGGAACTACTTCCAGCATGGTGCATATTTGATTTCTGACTGTGGGCTTCCTTTCTTTCAGTCACTCTCAAGACATGGGTCCCATTCAGAAAAGGGACTTGTATCAGCTGCTGATGTCAATACAAACTTTAGTAGAGAAGGGAGGAGGTGGTAGAGGCAATCCATACAGAAGAGTTTATAATGGCAGTTGCTCGTTATCCTGGGAATGAGACTGAGTGCTTTGTTAAGCAGAGGCAGTTCCAGAGCTTTGATAGGCATGAAACACCCCTGAGCTAACAATTTTGAACAGGACACCAAGTACAAAATGGCAGGCACTGCATTGCCAAGAAAGCTTAGGGTAACATACAGGAACCTCAAAACGCCCATGCAAGGCAGTTGGAAGTCCTGGAGCTGTTGAAAAGTCTCTGTAGTCCATCACGGCAGAGCAGAAGTGCCACATAAGCAAGAATCTGAGTTAGCCTCACAACAAAGATATGTCATTTGCATTTCCTGGTATTTAATATTTGTGTAGAATATCTGTGTGGTTTCTTCACTGCAATGTCATCTGCTAGTTCTATGGTTTCGGCTACAATAGTTTCATACAGCTGAAATGTTTTTCCTGGCCACAAAAGGTTTGCCTTGCCCAGATAGAAATCCCCTCAAATGTTTATCTTGAGCTCTTAGAATGTTGGCCCAAGAAACAGAAATAAAAAATTGCAAATAATGAAACAAACAAGCATAGAGGACTGAAAAAGAAAACTGGAATACAGAGATCTAAAGAACAGAACAGCAAGCCAACTTCAAAGGTATCAGATGCAACAATAGGAAGGTGTGGTGATTGTTTACTTTTGTATATAATAATAGAGGAGAACCAGAGCAATTCAGTAGAAGGCATTATTACTGCTTGTGTGTAACAGCACACCTGAAACAACCAGTAAGGAGTTTTAACTTTACCAGACTCAGCTCTTACCTGAAGAACTCTCTTCATCCATCCCCTTGAACTCCCTTTGCTAGCATCCAGTAGACTGGCATTTTGGCATCTCTCACATCCTTTAACAGCATGTTCATGACTCCACAATGTGTGTGGAAAGAAAAGTCAAGCTCATTGTTTTCAAATACACTAAAATGAATGCCAGAAAAGTCAACTGTAGGGCATTTATGTTCTTATTTAAAAAACCAAGGATCGGGCACTACACAGCTAAAATCTCTTTAGTCACTTGTCTAAGCCAACATGATTTCTTTGAAATTGGGATAGGTGCATGGCATGGTCAGTTACTGCAGCTCCACAAACAGCTGGCAACTAGTTAAACTGCAGCAAAGTATCCACTCTGTATCAAGACAACAGTGCAAGCCCGACGGATGGAGTCCACAGGCTTCCAGCTGTGGCACAGGATCAGGAGCACTAAGTATTATGCCTGACTGTAAGGACTAAAGACTTTTAAAGGTCCTGCTCAATGCCAGGCTTCATATAAGATATTTCATCCTGTAATTCCATTGCCATAGAGGAACTGAGCACCTGCCTTGCTAGATCTAGGCTTTTGTGCCTGTTTCAGTATTTCTCAGGCTGTCTCAGGCTTTCTCATCTGTTTTAGTTAGACAGGATGTTGGCTCCCTTGTCAGAGTTCATTTTAGAGAAAAGATTAATTGGGCAAGGTGATACAAGTACAGAACATGTCAGCTCATTTAAAATAAAAGAAATTGGTAAAGTAAGAATTTCCATTATCTCATAGCTAAAGAACCAAGAAAATGCTGAAGCAAACTGCAAGGTGATAAATTCAGAGCTGATAAGAAAGTTTATATATATATATAATTTAAGAATTTCAGCCAAATCCAACAATCAGACAGTGTCACTGAAGCTACAAGTTAGGCAAGACTCTACCATGTTTATAGAACAGAGTTGAATAGTTACAGTAACCATTTTTTAAAGGGGAAGGACAACTAACTACATGCTCCCAGGCTCACTATTTAGAGATTGCATTGCAATAGGGAGGAGGCTCCTTTGAGTAACAGATAATCTCACACATACTAATTGAAGGCTTGCTGTGCCTTCCCCTACAGCGTCCCATACTGACCACTGCTGGAGGAGAGCAACTGTCCTGCTGAAGTAGACCTAAAAATGCAACAACTCCCATGACTTATGTAAGGGTGCTGTTGAGGTCTGTGGTCAGGCAGTGAGGGACTGCAGAGAGCTGGAGACCAACTCTGTGACACCGTCATCGGAGCAGGAACCGACAGCCCCAGGCTGGGCTGAAATGGGGGCCTGAGCCATGGCCAGGGTGGGGGTAATCTCTTGGGGAGGCCGGGCATGGACATTAGTGCCCTCAATGCCCTGAGAACTCATGAAAAAAAAAAAAATTAGTCCCAGTTGGTAAATAGTTTTTCTATGACCAACTCAAATGCAGTTTCCCAAATTACTCTCAAAAATAAAAATTAATCGACTTTTATGAATAATATCTGCATCTGTTCCAAAGGGTGGAAGCGTTGGAGTGGGAAAAGCATACAGACCCAATTTCTGCTCCTGATCTTGCTAATAACCTGCAGAGGGTAGGTCACTTGCCTCCCAGTTTTACCATTTTAGAATGAGGGGACAGTGAAACAGTCCACAGCTGTAAGCAATAGGCATTACACGTGGCCACAAGAAATAGGATAATTTTGCATCAAGCCATTTTTGAAACATTAAGAATTGAGGTTGAGAGGGTTGTTTTGTTTGTTAATATATGCTATATATTGGGGCTATTTTCTAGCTAATTCATACCCAGGCACTGTTAGTTGCCAACAGTCCTAATAACACAATTCTAGGAAAAGAAAACTATCTCCTCGATGCATTTGTAATCTGTTAAGATTATGTAGAATAGTTTATCCATATCTAGATGTCCTTATTAAGACCAGTAAGATAAGTGCATCTAGAACTGGATCTGTGCAAGTAGTACTCCTAAGAAAGAAAGATTAAAAGTGACAATACAGGCAACGTGGTCAAAGCACAGGATAGATTACTTTGGTTTTAATCAGATTACTCCACAATTTAGCACAACTATGTCCTTCCACACACTGAGTGCTGTTATCTTAGGAGTCAAGCAGTAAACAAAGAAAATCGCTGCTCTGCTGATTTCAGAGTTGTTTTTTTCAGATACCTTTTTTATAGATTATCATAAGTTTTACATTGGTCATAAGAATAGATGTTGTCACTGTTCCAAGAATCTATTAAACATACCTAACCATCAAACACAATAAAAGCAGAAAAAATTTCTTGAAGCACTGCTGACATCTGTAGCTGATAATTATAGGCAGCTTTTCTGAATAAAAACCTAAAAATTTGAAATAATTTTCAAGTGAAATTGGATAAAAAGACAGAAGTGTCACTTGGGCATGAGAACTATCAGTGTCCTCACAGACATACAGCATGAGAGAAAAATTTAGATAAGGAAAATGGAAAGGGTCTAGTCCAGTTTCACTGAGGTTAATGAAAGATTTTCCATTGATTCCACAGCTAATATGACCAAAGACAGCAGTCAGAAAGAAGGCCTGTAAAGAGTAAGCACTGGATAAAGGGAATAAATAATAAGGGCAGATTGGGCTGGAATTATAATGAAGTCAGGATAAACCTGAACTTTCACAAATAAAGTGTTGAACTGATTGTAGGGAGCGTCTCTAATATTTTACAGCCAAAAAAATGATCATTCTCTTTAGAGCTTTCCTTTAAATCAAATTATGGGTGATATGCAACATTGCTGACTATTACCTTCTTAGAAAGGTCTGAACTCCAGTTGTCTCAAGTACCTTCAGCTCTTATTGGCCTGCCATTTTATAATAAATACTAGAAGCAATAATCCCCACTGAAACTGCGCTATCATGATATCAAGAGGTTGGCTTGCATGGATATTTGGTCATTGTCTGCCAGGGAGATAGTCAGAAAGCAATTAAAGCTGTCTGGCTGTGCTGACATTTCACTCAGTCATTTTACCAAGTCTTTAACTTCTGTAAGTGTACATTAGAATTTGAGCTGTTGATGAGGAAGGGAGGGAAAAAGATCAAGCGCTAAAATCTCTCTTGTATCGGGTTGAACTTTTTCTTTAAAATCAAGCTTGATCAGTTCCCTATCATGGGTAAAAGTCCTGTGTAAGAGGCTATGTCACTCTCCATTCGAATGGCCAGAAGCCATAGTTTCCACAAGAAACAAAAGCAACTAAAAGCTTTAAATCCTATCCCATTGTAGGAACACAATTGAATTCTCTTGCCAACATGAGGACAGAGTATACATAGTCACTGCATAGGACTGACAGTCTGTGTGGGAATTACTGAAGTCTAGCTGCAAGATTTCCATATACAGACATTTCCTGCCACGAGAACGTTACAGTACTAAGTCAGCATCCAAAGTAATCTAAAGAACAAAAGGAAAGCCTCTAAAATAGCGAGAAGGAAAAAAATTATACACAAAGATCACTTCATACATTCAATACAGGCATTTAAAGTAGAAGATATCAAGGTCATATTCTGCAGCCTTTATTCAGGCACATCAATAGGAGTGGGTTGTTAAAGTAAAGCCTGAGGCAGTATCTGACCTTTTTCAATTTTTTTTTTCCTTTGGATAAGATGGTTATGAGATGCTGCCCAAGAACAGAACACTAGGACATACCAAACTCACACATTTGCAACTGAATAATATCTACGTTTCAAAGTGTAGTCCCAAAGAAGTTCTATTAGTATCAGTAGAAGAGACAAAAGATTTTTGAGTTTATATGCTGTTAATATAAAAATAATCTAATCTTGCTATAAACAAAGGGAGTTTAATTAATCAGCCATTACCTCAGCCACATTTTAAGTGAACACAGCAATTCCCATGGAGGTTTGATGACTTTCCAAAATGGTAAATTAATTTTGTGGCGAAAAGTGAACTAATACAGGTAACACATGCTGAAGCCACCCTTCCCACCCACTTCCCAAGAAATCTTGTTTAGCATAAAAGAGAGAAGAGAGGTGTAGTCTGTGACTGTATCAGCTCCAAAATCCAACTCATCATTCTGACCTTGAATCCTGTTGCTCAACACATGGAGAGAAACAACGAGATTTCCCAAGAATTGTCATGATGGAGAGCAAGTCCTTCCTCCACAAACAATTTAGGCTAAATAATACTTTCGTGTCTCCATATACACAAAAGACATCTGAAGGGAAAGCAGCCATCATCCCGTGTCAACTGCCCTTCCATGTTGCCTCAGCTCAATCCCACTATAAAGAAAGACAAGAACTATTAGGTCTGCAGTGATTTTCCACTGTTCTCTTACTTCCCTTTTCCCTTTTGCAATGGCTAATGACCTATATTACCTATAATAAAAAAAAACAAAACCAATAAACTGCAATAAATTATTGCTTTTCTATGTGCCCAGGTGGTACACCTGTGCAGGGAAGCAGAGTGATAGTGTCCCAAACTCTAGCTCTGATGTTATTATACAGCACTAGTATTACAACACTTAGTAGCTGTTCCATATACTTCCTGCAGCTCACTGCTACCATTACTGATCATTACTTCATAATATTAATCACAGTGTGATATAACAGGCATCTGAAAACATTTGTGTGCCACTGCAAATGGTATACCTTGATACCTATTTTGCCTGAGCACTTATCTGCTTGGATAAATGAATAAACTCTTGCTTCTTTCAGTGTGTGCTTAGAACAACTTGGTTTTTACTGAATTTTCCAGTTTCAGCTTCTTCCAGAAGAAAGAAGCTTTGAAAAGCATACTAAAACAACCACGACATGCAAGGAAATAGGAACCCCTCCATCTGTGTGCACTGGGCTGGGCTTGGTGCCCCCCGCCAAGAGCACAGCAACCTCATGCAGAGTATGGGATTTACACATATGTAACATCTCCCTCTACTGGCTAAAATAGTGGGAATGCTTTAATTTCCAAGCAGGAGGTTTTACCTTGGGTGAGAATCCCTAGATCAGGTCACCTCTCATCCTCCATTTCTCACACACTTGTAATCTCTCTCTGTAGCCCTAAAGCAGACAAGGATTGCGTGATGGAGCAGGCAATGATGAACTGGGCATGGTTCTCCTGAAACCCTGGATGACAGAGGTCTCAGTGACATGCTTTGAAGACAATGAGACAGTAAGCAAGGGCAGTAGAGCCATTCCTGGGAACCCAGGACTAGAGGGGACAGTTGCTTTGCAGAACCTTTCATCTTTGACACTCCAAGCAGTGTCTGATTTAGCAAGATTGCTTATTAAGTGATTATTAAGTGATGGTGATCCTTAAGTCTCTTCAGTAAAACCAGAGCCTAGTGGTTAAATATGGAGGTTTTACCAAATCTCAGTCCTTTACTCTTTGAAGACCAATGAAGCCATAACTCAGTGTTATTGTGTACCCCACACTAAAAGCATTTTTGTATCTGTATTGTTTTTTAAATGCTCAATAGCTGACACAATCGATGAAGAATTATCTTGATATGTTCTGGGAACAAGAAACACTCACCTATGCACACACTCCAGATGGCAAGGCACAGCTGGGATACTCTGTCAGGAGAATTTCACCACACAGCAACTTACATCCACGTTAAGTTTCCAGCACTGCATTACATGCTTTCTTCACATCCAAGAGAACGGATAGTTTTCACAGAGCCTTTAGGCTACAGCTACAACTAGTTTGTAGCTGCTACAACTGGGAGGGTACAATTCACATATACTCCAACACCAAATGGCTTTAAACTGACATAATGACATTCTAAAGTTAACCTTCTCTTTTGTAAGTTGCTGTCAGAGTTGCCCATGTAGATCTCCTGTAGTCAAGAAAACCTGAAAAGATTATACATGCCGATAAAAACGGAGAATTCACTTCACACCAACCTTCTGAAATGTGGCCTAAACTACAAATTCTTGATCTATAGGCTACAGACACTAATATTTTTCCCACTACAAGACTGTCAAGTTGAACGAATAATTAAAAAACTACTTCTATTACAATTTGCACAATTGTAAATAAGATAAATAATGGGAAAAATTTAAGATATTCTCAGCAAGAGAATTATATCCTTTTCTTTGTTCTCCATCTTTTAAAAGGCTTTTTAATTCACCATTCCTTCCCTTTTATTTCCCTTCTTCCTTTGTTTGATAAGCTTTTTCTAAAATTCCCTTCCCTGCATCCTGCATGCGGGGCAAGACCACTCATGCAGAATTCATCACAGGAAAACAAACATAATATCTCATTCTCATATTCCCAAGAGGGAATTAACTGAAATTACCAGTTCTTGAGAAATCGGCATAGAAAATAAGCAGGAGAAATTACTATAGCCCAGTTGTCACGGAAACTGTTAGCACACTGGTAGCTCAGGAAAATGGGCTATTGAAACACTTTCTACCAAGTACCCAAGCAAACTATAGGGTCATTTGTGGGCATAGGAGGCGCACAAAGCCTGAAAGCGTTATTGCCTTTGAAAAGCTTAGTAACTCCTGGCTGTTGTGGGGGAGGTCCCTGCAGAATGGAGGCTTGCTACCTTTTTCAGCACAGACATAGGGTTCTATGAATAGCACTTGGCTAATTCCCCCTTTGTGGAAGTCTTTAGGAAGCTTTTCATTGTATACCCCATTCTATAGAATTCCTAAAGCCAAAAGATAAGAGTTTTCTAAGGAAATTGTACAATTCTAAATGGGCTTTTTAAAAACTATTTGTGCCCAGCCCTGTTACATTTCCTTTGCTACTCAAGGGACAGCAATTATCACAGCCAGCAGCAGACAGACTTTTGCGACAGAACTTTGTTACTTTTAGTCCTGCACGAGTACATTAAAGAACAGCACTTTACCAATTCCAAACACCCAGGCAGCTTCTCCAAGCTACAGGTAAGTCGCAGAGATAAAGCTCGGCACGAGGCTGTGAGGATCAGTACCATACTCTTCTCTGCTCTCTGCTAGGAAAGACTTCAGACTATAACAGGACCTGAACTTAGGGCACGCTGGGAACACGTTGCTGGGATATAAAAATGGCTCCAACAGCCCTCCCTACGCAGATGCACTCACACTTAGATGATGTCTTGTTCTGCTGTGCTACTTTCCACAAACACACACAACTACAAGTATGGACAGAAGAGCAGAAGATGACTGTTAGACTGGGGGGGCAGGGGAGTTGTGCTATAACTGCACTTGAAGTAGTATTTTTGTGAACACCGTAATGCAGATAAAAAGAGCAAAAGCAACACACCTTTGCCAACCAATCTTTCAAGCTGATCTTTCTGTGAACAGCTGACTATTGACAGCACGTACATTAACTGTGCGCCAGGGCAGACTGTGGAAAGAGGGACAAGAAATCCTAGGCTTTAGCCTGACCCAGGACTGAAATGGATATGTAACAAATAAATAAATAAATAAATGTCTTTATATATTATGTGAGGACATGCCTCAGTTAAAGGTGTAGACCTCTCACAAAACATGCCTATCATGATGTTCCATAAATTTAAACAGCCAGTAGCAGATTTCACATTATCACTGCATCCACACGGATCAAACAAAGAGACTCCTGGTCAAAAATACATGAGGCAGTTTAGGTTATTCTAAACATATTCCTTGCAAGGGGGGAAAGCCCAAGAGCTAAAAACTTCTTCACAAAAATAGCAACTTAACATAAGAATCAAAATTAAGACTTTGGGGGTTATCCCAAGGTTTTTCTTCCCATTTCCCCTCTCTCAGAAACACAGTCAATGCATACCAATAGTTATTTGGTTACAAATCTGGAAACCTGCTAAAGACAAAGTTTTGTGACCTAATTTTACCTTCTATTTTGCAGGTTATGGAAAGTTTTCTGCATGGTTCACTCACAGAGTATTAAAGTATTCCTCCTTCTCCGATTACTCAATTTGCCTGCTTGAACTACAGATCTACCAGCCCTGGAGACCCATCCAACTTGTACCTACTTATCCTCTCCAAAAGTGCTTGCCATCTCTGGCTCCCTTTCACCTTTGAGTGTGAGGATGTGCACGCACATATACAAGGTGTGTTAAGAGGTTAAAAGGGTGAATTTGTGCTGGGAGCATCATGTAGATGACTGGAGTCTCAGCTTGGCACAAGAAGAAAGGCCAAGACATGTCAGAATCTGCAGAGACATATTCCTCAATTTGCTTGAACTGTACTTGGCACTCAGACTCCTAGCAAAGACCACAAGACTGAAGGTCACCATGTCCATACAGACAGTTGTTAAGCACCTGGGCACACGCACAGCTGATTCAGTTCACATCTGAGGCCCTGCCACCAAGGGCACTTTGCCACAAGCATTCCTCCCTCCCTGTACAGGGCTTCTCCTTCCCCTGACAAGGAGCAGCCATTACACTCAGCTCATGCATTTCATTGGCTATAAACCTCCAGAGCAGAGCAGCCTAGCCTGCAGTTTTTCCTTTCTCTGCTGTGAGGAAAAATGTTCATTGTAGTTCTCCAGGTTACCACGGACATATTAGAAAACTACTAGGGCTAAAGAAGCATGGGAAAAAGACTGAAACCCAAGTCTGTAGCCCCAAGGGCAAGAATGGATTGCACAGCACTGTCTGGACAGCCTGCCCACAACACTTGACTTTTCCCAGCAGTGCTTGCACTCACCTTCCTTCTAAATAAACCTGCTTAAGCCACCCATGCCAAGTCTTGAAAGAAGAGCTGGCAGACACCTGCAGCAAAGTCCCTATTCTATGAAAATTCCCCTGTTGCCAACAACAATCAGGAAGGATAGTCTTGCAGAGGCTTAGACTCTGATTCGCTTTAATTCACAGCTCCGCAATGAATTTCCATAGTGGGACAGGGAAAGGCACTCTCTGTGCCTCACCAACCAATGCATAACAAGATACAGTGCAGCCTTTCTCCCAAATACACCTTTTACTGGTCTGCAGAGCTAGACTCTAAGGTTACAGATACACAGCATAATCTAGAAGGACTTTGAAAGATCTGAACTATCTCTTGAGATTAAATTAGAGTGGAAGACAGTCACATTAACAGCACATTGGGTCAGTTAGCCCTGATGTTTTAAAAGCAGGATCTGTGCTATAGGATGCCAGCTGGGTACCTTTCTCTTTCTACCACTAACCTCAAGACCCTTGAGAAGAGTAAGAACCCAGCAAATGTCCCTGGCACAGGGTGACAAGGCAAAGATAACGCCTCCTTAAGATGATCCCTAAGCCTCTTGGTGAATGATCCCCTCTGTCAAACATATTCCCTTTCTCTCACTGAGAACACAGTTCTAGGTCTTCTCTAGAGAAAGAGGAAAATGTTTCTTTACGAAGTTTTGAGGGGATAAGTAAAAAGAGAAGCGTGGCTTCCTTGGAGTACAGAGGCTGTGCAAGTAACACAAGTCATGGTTGAGAAGAGAAACGTGGCAGGTGGGACAGGGAAAGGTGAAGTACAGCTTTGCAAAAGGAGCATAGTAACAAATTAATGTTGGCATATAATAGCACTTAATATAACATGTACTTGGAATTGCAAAACCCCTACACCATCACAAATCTTGATGCTGGATAGCAACAGGCCGTGTGAACACACTTAACACCCAATACCTTTGGGCATCTCGTTCCCATTACCTTTAATGGGAGTTATGCATCTAACTGGGATTTGGTAACTACTTCCATGCGTGTCCCATGAGCCTGCACTGAAGTACAGATAAGGCCAGTAGTTTGGACAGCGTATGTCCAGAGGATGCTAGGTCTAGGGAAAAAAAGACAGCATCACTGTATCTGGGAGCTGCTAGCTCCAAAATCACGCTGTGCCTTAAACATATGATAACTTTAAAAGTCAGTTTTGTTTTTTTCTTCAGGTCTATTCCCTAATAGTATCACCTACCGCATGTTCTGGCTTGAATTAAGCAACATCCTCTTCAGAAGTAAATCTGCAAGAAATTGAGGTGATTTCAGCATATTTCAAAGTATTAAAATCAGTTTAGCATGTATCAAACTCCAAAATAAAGTAGATAATAGGCATTAATCACCCAAGTAAATCCATTAGTCAGCTGCACAGTGTCCATGGCTGTTCCTGTACCTACAGTATCAGTGAAGTCAGAATGAAACATGAGCCTTCTCCGACTTGCTACAGCAAATCCGTGTTACTTGAGCGAAATAAAGAATTTCAGCTCCTGTGATCTCCTCCCTTGCTTTTGATAATTACTTTGGTACGGAGATTTCAAAACTATTTTTATGCCATAATAAAAAGGTGATGGCTCATCTGGCCTGCAGAGGCATAATTACTACAAATATATTTGTTATGCAGATAATGATTCTGAATAGCATGTTTCCACGGGCAAAACCAAGGAAGCAGACTGATGACTGTCACCTGACTGCCAGTCTTCTAGAACAGTGCCCCTCCAGAAAGATCAACACCACTGCCTAAAAGCTATAGGAATGTGTCTTGGGCATCACCTGATATTTTGTCTTTCCTCATATTATCAGTTGAAGTCGTGTATTTTCAGAGGGTGGGGGTTTTTTTCATGTTTTGTCAATTTTGCTGATTTTAAGATCACTAAATAAACACTGTCTTTCACCCTAGAAAGTCAAATTTCAGCCAACTGTTCACCACTATGGAAATAGTTGTTCAATATTTGTACATATTTAAAGAATAGGATATCTAAATTGATTAGAAAGCTAAACAAAATATGATGTGGATTTATATGTTTTTAATTAATTTACATATACAACCGGATTTACCAATCCAGTTGCATGATATTGCAGACAATCTCCGTAGTTTCCTAAAATCACAAAGAAAGTTCCATACCTAGAAAATAAATCCAGGTTCTTTAAATTCCCTATTTAAACTACCCCTGTTTCTGAAATGCAAGAGGAAAAATTTGGGGAAGAAGGAAAGACCAAAGAAAAACAACAAAAAATACCATTCTTCCTTTAAAAACGGAAAATAGTCTAATCTTAGTAAAGAAAGTGTTCTGGAAGTTTGAAGTTCTACATGTAAAGGATGGAGGGATTCTGAGGAGTTCAGACAGGTATTTTTGTCAAGCCACAGTTAATGACTGTTTTCATTTCTCTTAGTCACAATGTCCAGAAAGATTTTACCTTAAAAAGACCACAGCAACCATCTTAAAAACCAACTGCTTCTGCTACAGAGATCTGCTGCTCAATTACCACCAGTATTGCATGTATTTACCTCAGCACATGCCAATTTAAGAGTCAAATGTTGTCTTTCCTGCTACAAATAGTCAAAGATAAGAACATCACAAAAGCAAACTCTCAAGTAATACCTTTGCCCTTGCCAAGTGGCTGCAAGTTTGAGGTGCTTCCAGACCTTCCCCCTCCTTTGAGGTGAAATGAAAGCTGAGGAGACAAGATACCCATCATGTAGGTAGCTGTCTAGCAAACAGACACAAGCCCATTTCTCGACAGCGCTCCCATACTGCACACAGGCAGCCTGTTGCAAAGCCCCCAGGCAACACACTTCTGCCAACCACCTACCTTGGAGCCATGTCCTTCCGGGCACTACAACAGAGAAACTGGATAGTAGCAGTTTACATTACTTCCACGTGGCCCTCGTCTGCTCATACCTGATGCTACACCATCCCTTTCCTGTGCCAGGATACCAACTGCACCAGGGCCGCACGGTGAACCACACCGGGACCTGACTCAAGTTACACAGCCCGGTTATTTTTCAGGCAGATCAGCCTTCTGATCCTACCCACAACTCCACCCCAAACACTGCTGTAGCAGCACAACTTGTAGGGGCACATGAGGAGGCTGGGAAAAAGAACTAACACAGGAAAACAGGAGCTACTTAGGCCATCTCCATTGCCAAAGTAAGTAACTTGTGAAGTAATTTGTTTACAACCCATTCTCAAACAAAGATTTAAAACATCTGAATTCCTGAACTCTGAGCCTTACCCCTTCTCCTCCATCAATCCCTGCTTCCAAGAAATCCATAAGCCTAAGCTTAATAGCCGTATTATGAAGTTTTCTCTCACTTGCAGTGAGGGTTAAGTAACCAGTCTCACATCGTCTCTCTCTCTCTCTCTCAAGCACACAAAGCCATCCACAGTACAACCATGCCAGGCAGGGGTGAATATTGTTAACTGGTTGGGGTTGCTCATTCATGTTTGAAATAATTTATCTTGCCAGATTCCTTTGGTACTTCCACTTCTGTCTCAAGGAAGAACTCAGGAACTGTTGAAAACACACAGAGAGATGGACAGCAAGCAAAAAAGTAGACAAAAAGGAAAAAGAAAATGGACAAACAATAAACATGTTTGAGTCTCAAATTAAAATGGGTGAGTTTCCAGATCATGTCTAGATTTACTCCTGGACGATGTGTTTGCCTGAACCAATCTGTCCATCGTCAGCAAACAACTGGCAGTCAGCAAACACTTCAATAGTCTTCTCTTGAGTTATTTTGTACATTCCAGCTTCTTCATTGCCAGCTGTTCAAACCTATTTGCAATGATTTGTTTTTCTTTGTAGTTTGAAGAATGTGATGACAGTCAGTGCAAGAAAGTCGTACAATAGTTAATGTTGTGCAAGCATTGGAATGATGAGAAAACTGTTGTCGGTAAACATGGTCATTCCGCTAAAATGTATTTATCCAGTTGTTAAGACTCGCTTAGTCCATGCTGGTGTGGACTACTGGAATTACTGAATATTAAATCTGTGAAATGTTCATTTAACTCTATTGATAAAATAATAAAAATGAAGCTCAATACATCAGGATCAGATGGGCAGTCTTGAGCACAATGAAGAGCACATTCCCTAGAGAGCAAATGGAAGATCCTAGCTATCACATACAGGCCTCATAAACCATTAAGGAGACAGAACATTGTCTGTTCACAATTAAGTCAACAGCAAAACTTCACTGGCATAAGAATCAGCACCAGCATAAGAGCTGATCTGAAACACATGTCCAGGCCTAACAGGCTACCTTGACAGAATGGTTCACTAGCAGTATTTCACTGCTGAAAAACAAAGGCAGTTTTTAGTAATATAACTGCAAGAAAGGAATAACAGAAATTCCACCTCCTAAAAGCTCTCTTTTCTTCCCACCCACTTTGAGTGGATTTTTTCTGCTACTTGTCTCTGTCTCATTTCTAAGTCAAACTCCTAGCAGCTGCTTATTGAAGACTTCAATGGTAATTCTGGCTGGCTAGTGGCAGATTTTTTCTTTCAAAGCAACAGACGAAGAAAGATACACAATAAGAAAGATTTCTTCACAGTTTCCAACACAGTAGATGAGTAATTTGAAAGGTATCAAGAATTTCTTCCATTTGCAGTATTGCTCTCTTTGGCTTTATTTAGAGGATACAGCAAAAACTAACATAAGAGATATCAACAGTGCTATACCACACAGAAGGATCTCCTTTGCAAGGGGAAGGATGTAATTAACAGCTGTCACATATAAAAGTTAATTGCACATTATTCTTTTGCAATGGAAATTCCTGAATCCATTTCAGTAGTTTATCAAGATAAAACACAGTAAACAAAACAAGATAAAACCCTAACAACTCCACCCATAATTTATTCAAATGTTTAAACACTCTTTAAAAGATAACTTAGTTTGCTCCTGAGTGACATGCACACAGCATGTAAATAACCACACACATAGGCTGTGCTCACTTTAAGGCTTTGATTTAAACCTCAGAGAAACTTCCAGAAGAAACAGCGAACTTGCCACAAGTAAACTACACTCTTGAAAGCACACTGCATTCACCATACGGTAAGATCAGGGAGTGTTCGTGGTGAATCTCTTGTGATACATGAACATGCACAGCCTACACAAAGCTTATATTCCAGAGGTCTGGATTCAGTTTCAATGTGCTGTTGATCTTGCTCGCTTTTGCAAACATTTGATAGAACTGCTGTTACTTAATCACGACCACAGATCCAATACCATGTGCAGATAGATCAACAAGAACATTCTTGTTATTCTGGCATGCCTTCTGTTAGCTCCTATAAAAGAGGTTTCCATTCTTGCATGCCTAGGAATAAAAGTTCCATCAATCAAAATCATTCATCAGTTTTGTAATGCCTCTCTGCCTGACCCTCATTGCCTCATACAACAAGCAACCTGCTGCATCTTCTTCTGTAAAGAAGAAGCCTATTCATCTAATCCATCAAACAGAAAAGGAGTAGTTGTGTTGGCCAAATTCATGCAAAAGGCACACTGTGGTAGCTAACTGAACCCCCAGGATCCACATCACCTTAGAACTCTTACCTTCTGGCACAGAACAGGCAATACTGCAGTAACCAGACAAACAGGCAGCTGACAAGAACATTTAAACAGATTGGGTCTGATCCTCTTTAGGCCAAGGTTGTAATGAAAAGACTACAAGCAAGATTTTAAAATTACACGCCTTAGATGCTGCTTATGATACAGCTTTTCAAGAATGTTTACAGTAATATTCTCCTTTAGGGTAGGCAGCATAGGGTTTGTTTTACAGTAGCCTACAGCATCTGAAATCTTGGAGTTGGGTAAGACATATAAGTAGAATTGAAATGGATTGACCGACTTTACACCTTTAGTGATTTATTCACATTGCAAAACTACTGCTAAGAGAAGGCCGACCCTAGCTTTTGATGGGGGGGGGCCTAATACAGACACTATTCTGAGCTGAGCTTTAATTATACATAAATAGTATCTGAAAGAGATACTCTGTTGGAACTAACCCTTTCACACTTTGACTCATATATTTTTCCTTAACCAACAGAACATATTTAATAGATTAAACTATTAAATATTACTCTGGTCCAGACCTGCATTGTAAATCCGAGACAACATTTTCAATTAGGACAGCCTGAAATGACTTGTTTTTCAATGTCCATTATCTGATATACCTTTAATTTATTATTCTAGTCATGGAGCTTGTTAAAATTAGGTGGCACATCAGAATCTAAATTATACATTAGGAAAAGCCTGGAACTCTATAGCTTTGCCTCTTTTCCAAACCTCTCAACCTCATTTTCCTAAATCCAGCCTGACCAAGGATTTCCCTAGGTTATTAAATTGTTACCATTTCACAGATTTTTGTATTAGTGGCATGAGACTACTAAAAATATGTCATGAGAAAAGCAGAGGCTACCACAGATGGGGAAGTAGTGGCAAGAACTGGAAACAAGAACTAGAAAGGAACTGTTTTGAGTTTTAGGACTGACAAAAAAGATTCACCCTTTCAGTATTCATTCTGAAGGAGTTCAGATTGCTTTGTATTTGAGGAGGAATATTAATTTACTCATTCCCCATTCCAACCTAACTTACACTGCAAGTCTTTCCCCAAAAACTTGCAATTATAGTAAGGAGGAATAGAATGGCAGCAGATTCTATTTTATTGTATATGACTCTACAGCAATACACACATACCAGTTTGTCTTAATGACTTCAAAAATTCAGTAACATCTATGAAGAGCAGCTGAACATGTAACACCCCATATCAGGGAAAACAATTTCATGTCTTGTACTTTTAACAACTTTCATGAATGTTGCTTTTCTCTGTCAATTTTACATCCATTTTTCCACTCTTCCAGGTCCTTCACAGACACTAAGTTACAATACGGCTTAACCTCAGACAGAATCCAAGGCACTGCACCAGGAACCGTTAACTGTTTCAAAATATGATCTCATTCTGCTTTTTTCTTATTGCTTAACCAGTTCCTCATCTCACGCTCTCTCTCCCATGTTAAAGGAAAAATAAGACTGTGAGGAGCTTTGTCACAGGCTTTTTGAAACATGATCTCCACATAAAAGTTGCTGCAAAGATGTGGATTACACCAATCAGAAGAGGGATCAGAAGACCAACTGCCTGGCCATGACTCATTTTCTGCCATACATGTAAGCTATGCCTTGAGAGAGGCACAGAGACAGAGATCAAGAAGTCTTTGATAAAATGGGTTCTGTGGTTTAATGATTGGCTTCAAGTAAGAAACAGCTTCACTACTCTGAAAAGGAATTGTTTGTGCAAATCATATGGTGACTCCAAGCAGACCCTTTTTGTCTAAGTCATTAAGACTCTCCCTCCTACCACTGTTAGTCATGCTGAGTATTAATATTATTCATTATTACTCATAGTTTACTCTTTGAATAACCTCATTAATTTCAGTGAGACATTTGTAGTAGGAGGTATTAGATAATCTATGCATTTATATGTGTATGCATGTCTAATTAAAGGCTATCAAATGAAACAACCGAGTTTCTCTTGCTGACTAAGCCAATCCTTGAAACTCTGGACCTAGAGGTGAAAGCATTGTGGCTGCTGATGGAGACGTGCTAAGTTGAGCTTTCAAAAGTACCTGTGGCAGAATCAGTCTTCGCAGCAACTTTCACAAGGATACTGCGAAGTTACACCAGCCTTTCACCTCCAGGATCTAAAGCCTGAAAAGGGGCAGCTGCCCTCAGTAGTCCCAGTACCCTCAGTATTCCCAGACATAGTATTAGTAACAAAATTAGAAAGTAGATTTAGAAGAAAACACACTCAGGCTGATACCTCACAGACCATCTTCGTGGTTTTTTGTGCATGCCACTGATGTTCAAAACATTTCTCCTCTGTGGATCTTCCTGCTTCCAAAGCAAGAGAGAAGAGCAAGCCAGTTTAACCATTTGTTACAAAATCAAACTGTACTTTATTTCCCTCTGTAGGTATCCTGTGATAAGACCATCTGGGAGCAAAGGGAAGACTCTACTTAAAGAAGTAAAGGGCCTATGGGAGCATCTCAAATCATCCAGGTTGTAAATAACAAAAGTGTTGTTTCATTTTTTATTTTTAATAAAAAAGAGAGTTAATTATCTCAGTGACTTCAGTACATTTCAAAACGTCATGTATGACAACATTAATTCTTTGATTATATTTCTAAAGAGAAAAATTCTGATGATAACTTTCTACAGAAATAAACTGGGATAGCAGTGTTACAGGCAGTAGGAAACTGGAGGGGGACGCTGTCTGAAAACAGGACAATGAGTCAGAAAAGCATGACTTATGTCTGCTCCCTGATAATTTCCTTCAAATGCTAAAGAAATTACTGCTATGCGTGAGATTTATGACTTTTTACACTGTCCCCATGTCTTCCCCTCACTCCCCTCCCCCAAGCAAAGATTACTAGAACAGCTACAAAGTCATCACCCATCCTGTTTTCTCACCACTGTCCACCTCATCCCTATGAAAGCCAGCTGGATCAGGCAATGCCTGTGAAGCCAGGCTCCTAATCCCATCAGGGGAGGGTGATAGCAATCTCAAAGTGGCAAGGCAGGACACTTTCTAAATACTACCACCCACAGGAAAAATTGTACTCAGCTGCCTACAGACTATGCAAGTCTGTCTGCTCTCCTGGCCTGGCAAAGGAGCAGGGAAACAAGGAGAGGATCAGTCTGTGCTGTTCAGTGACTAGGTCTTTGAGAAGCAGACCCTGTCCTTCCCACAGCTCTGTGAAGCACATCTTGAATGTCAGCCCTGTACTATTGAATTTGCTCAGTCTCATGCACTAGACATGTTGGCTCACATGAATGATTCCCACTTCACTTTTGTCTGAAGCCAGGGTTAAACTTCATGATCAAGACAGAGCCGCAGGCTAGTGTGACATCTGAGGTCAGCTCAGTGGATCACAAAGAGGCTACAGCTCTTTTGTCACCAGATCCCACTTACTCTGTTCCCATGTTCAATGAAGTCCTACTACTGGAAGCACCTGATCAACACTGGCCCCTCTTCCACCTTCACAACCCACTGCATGGAAAACCTTCTTCCTGTCCAAGCCTGGCTGTGGAACATTTGAGAATAAATCAGGACACGGCACACTGGATGACACAATGCTGCCTTCTTCCTCAAATTGTAAACATGAACCATCCCCTGCAGCTGGGGACAATTTTAGTCACCACAAGCTCTTAAGAAATAACAGCCTGTGCACTTCCCTCAGAACTGGTGTATTTTGCTCTGATACAGACACACACTGAAGCTGGAGAAGGAAACATCTCTTTCATAGTGGAGCCTGACTACTACAGTCAGGCACCATCTAATCCAAAGCAATGAACTAAGGGATCCTACCAGTGACCGAGCTCTCAAATTCTTCAAATACAAAAAAGATAGGCTTCTTCTTCACACACAAGGAAGAGTAGAGTTCTTCTCAGACTTGTAGATATTATCAGAGGTACATTAAAGATATTGATTGCAAAGATGTGTTTCCGGACAAGGGTCAATGCCAACATGGACCACAGCTGTGTACAAACCCTCCACTGCTTTCTTCTGAGATCAGTCATAATCTCATAGAGACTGACCAAGGCTGACACACTTTAGCTGAAAAAAAAATCAGCTCCAGGGCATTTGCAAATAATCAGTGTAAGAACCAGAGCCTATCAGACAAAACCAGGATCTTCCACTCCTGTGAAACTCAGGTCACATTACTAAGAATTCTGTAGGTTCAGTTATATTGTTCAGTCATATCAGTCAGGAAATTCTGAATTAATATATTTCTTTGTTTGAGAAATAGAGGAAACAGATATTTATCTATCGCATAAGAACAGAGTGAAGAAATATTAGGTAACATCTGTCTCCCAGGTGACTTGTGTGATCGTCACACAAGTACCTAGATGAATTAGGACTTTAGGGTTTTTTTTCCCTGAAAAACTCATCACATAATCTGTCTTCTACACATACATTCATGGCAATTCTCATGGATATAATAAAATTACCTGTTATAATCTTTTAAGAAACATGTTTCATCAGGGGTTCAATGAACAAATACTTTTTAATGGAAAACAAAACACTAAACCCACTTTAAAACTATCTCAATTTTGATAATGAGAAAAGCTGGGTCAGTCCTATGCCCAGATACTGGTAAGCAAATGGCAAATTGACTTCATTGACTTCAATAGGAGAATGATAGTCCCTCAAGGCAATGTATTTTAAGTTACTGATATTCACAGGAATTTCCCTGCAAGCACAAATGTCATACAGTAACCACTGGGCAAGAATAAAATGGTGACATTATTACTAGTGCAGAATAATGGTTCATGATCTTTGCACTGTACCCTATAGTGCAAATGTCACTACATTTATTAAGATATTTCTTTTCCTTTGTGTTTGAGGGTATGGATCACAGCAGGAAATATTTTTATTTTTACAGTGACCTTTGCAAAGCTTGCACAGCTAGATTATGTTGTGGTAATGGGACAACCCAAAGGTCATGAAACATTATTCTGCCCTAGTAACTATTAGAAATGTGATGGGAGTTAGAAGAGGTATCTGTCCCTAGGGCCAGTTTTTCTAGTCTTCCACCTCTGGAGACCTGGGTTCAGTATTGGCCACACCAGTTACACGCTGGAGGCTGTTAAGAGTCCTCGCTAATATTTCACCAGTTAACTGAAGGCTATGCTTCCTGATTTGGTGAAGTTCCTTCACTCTTTAAATACTACTGATTCATCCAGTTAACAAACTTAATGTTTACACTGGGGGGAGTGAGAGCTGATTTCCAAATGCAAAGGAAAATGCTGCCATCCCCTTAAGAACAGACAACCTGAAACTACAAAACCAGCTCGCAGGTGAGGAAGAGGCATTATCCTGGATAACACTGACAAATAAAAACTCCTAACGCAGCAGTGCACAGCTTGTTGGCAGCAGGTTATACTGGTGATATTTCAAAGTGACTGTCAAAACATTAGACTATGATGATGAGTACAGTACTTATTGTGCTAGTTCATACTTTTCAGAATTACACAGATCTAAAACACAGTGCATGAAAGGCAATGCAAAAAATGATATTTTTTAAGATTTGTATAGCAGATAGGAAAGCGAATCGCAACACTGGCTAATAGATACAAAGGCTTGCAATATGTGTGTATTTTCATCACAATGTCATTTAGGGGCACGGGATACAAAGTGACAACTGGAAAAACAAAAGTAAAATCCAAGGCTCAAAATCACGTGAAAGACCAAAAAAAAAAAAAAAAAAAGCAGTGCTGAGACAACTAAGGAAGCAGAAATTGGTGCATCCATTGGTGAGTTCAAACTGCCTTGTTGATTCACGCATAAGCAACACAAGGTGAAGCAGTTGCATCAGAAAGAACAGGATTCCTAGGGCTGACACATGAATTAGAAAAGCATTTGCCTCCTTTGTTTCAAAACACCCTGTTCTGGCACTGCCACAACATGTCACTTTGAAACCAAAATGGCATTGAGAAAAATTACACAAACATGGGCATGTGGTTAACCCTGCTCGGGCTTGTTACCAATATGTAACCACCTGATTTTTTTCCTCAATGTTTTGCATGCCAGGATTATACAATTATTTTTTTTCTACAATTTTTAGCCTCGGGGCTGTAATTATATTGTTGTTTTGCTGGTATGACAGTATTGTATGCTACATAACTTTAACAGAACACCACCTTGTCATGTCTATGCAACAGTAAGTGCATGCTTGGTTCTCTTCACATGAAGCTGAAGCTGAAACCATTTTAGATATTCCACTGTGATAGAAACAGGGAAGAACTGCACTGAGAGAAAAGAACCAATGGCCATTTCACAACAGTTTTAGAAAACAAGAGGAACGTGTTTGGGGACTAGATTTTTAGGAAGATTACTAATAGGATTCCATCTAGTTTTTTTATTTTGTTCTTAAAAAAACCAAAACCAAACCAAGCAAACAAACAAAAATCCAAAACAAACCCCTCAACCCCAAAAAGAAAGAAACAAACAAACCAACCCCTCAAAAAACCCAAGAAGACCTGATGTACTTTTCAAGGAAAATTACCACAGAATAAGACTTTTTTTCTGACAAGGACTGAACGTGCCCTGAACTTCACACTGGATTCTGGCACAGTGAACAAGCAGGTTTTGTGACACAAACCTGCCCTCTGCTGGAAGTACAAGAAAATGGTAAATACAAAAGACAATCCAAATATATTTCAAAAAAGGTATCTTTGATATTTTTTGTACACAGGCGGTGCTTTTTCACGTTATATGTTCACTTTCTGTAAATGAAAATGAACTAATTTTTCAAATTGCGAATAATTCATTTCACTCATTTCATTCATTTCATAAAGAACAATGTACAAACACCTCATCTACTAAGAGAACATTACTGATCCTGCATAAACCTAAGTCTATGAAAGAAGGCAAATGTAGGTACAGTGGAGAGTCTGCAGGATGCACTGACCAGACAGCAATATCTGTGTCTTTCTTTCCTCATGAAATTCACCACTGCCTGGTACATGTGCACTTCACTTCTGGGAATTTTCATCTTCCTCTAATATTTTCACTCTCCATCGACTGTCAAAGTCATATCAATCCTTGCTGTCTTGTTCCACTTCTATATAATCAATTACTTTTTGCCTTAAAAAAAAAACAAAACCTGTTTCAACAGCTCCAGCATATATGTTGTATTCACATACACAAAGCCCCATGCATATTAAATAGACACTTAAATCCCTTCAGCCTGATACAAACACACAGTTTTTCTTTTAAATAGAATAACCTTATTAAAACTCAGTTTCCTTGCAAATAAATTACCATGTAGTCCAAATAAATGAGAGTGACCAGACTTTCCTTCTTGGAAAGCTGCAGATGCAGAATGTTTGTAAATATATGGTTTGTAAGTACTATTTGTTTATTGCAAAAGAAAAGCCCTATTTCTTCCAGCAGCCACTTACTCTGAGCTTAGAGCTAACTTGTGACTTGTTCTTAAATCCTCTGGTTCATTGCCCCTAGGTATTGCAAATTGTCCAACATGAGCACATTGCTAATAGAAGCTATTGATGCCCTTAGCTCAAAAAACTTTTGTGCCAAGAGATGAACCTCAGGCCCACTCACGTTATAGCCTCTGTTTTTTACGTAGACTTAATGCCAGCAAATAGTTGTCCCCAGGTGCTCCTGCACAAACACAGGGTTACTTAAAAGATTCTAGCCACAATCAACACACTTGTCCCAGAACCTGCAAAGTTGTGGTCATCCATGTTTGAAGCCGACATTCCCGTAAATGTGATCCGCAACATGGTTTTCCAGTGGGGCAGATGGGACTTCAAACGACCGTGGATCTCAGGTGATCAAACATGCTTTCAGGCACCTTCTCAGCTTTACAG
This sequence comes from Manacus vitellinus, assembly GCF_001715985.3. Classification (NCBI taxonomy): domain Eukaryota; kingdom Metazoa; phylum Chordata; class Aves; order Passeriformes; family Pipridae; genus Manacus; species Manacus vitellinus. The sequence goes on along the minus strand of NW_021940535.1, from coordinate 15,867,380 downwards.
GGCACATATATTCAGATTTCACAACTTTCTGGGGACTGATAGTTCACCTCCCTGAGCAGGACCTACAGTTGTTTCATTATTCAGCCGTGTTTTTACATCAGCTGGCATGTGTCATTTCCATAGGCAAAGGTGTCCACTCACTTTCTGCTAGGTCTGAGCTCCTTCAGAGCTGCATTTGCATAGAGCTGCAAAGTGCTCAGTGACAGCTTATCCCTGGCAGGTAAGTAAAAGTATGGAGTATGGCCTTGCTGAGACCAACTCTGTGGTTTTTTCCTGTGTGGGACGGGACCTCTGGGATCCTACTGAGGTCTTTCCTATTCCAACTGGAACCAGTGTCCATCATTGTAGTGGATTGGTTAGAAATGCGAGGACATATGAACATGGCTAAGGCTATGGATGAGCTGCTAAAGTATAAGACGCAGTCTGACTAGGCCCATGAGAAAGTCTGAGATAGCAGGGCCATGAGAAAGCGGCAGTGTCCTTGGGTATCCTAAATTGAGCTGGGAAACAGAGCTAGGCATTACCAAAACAAAGGCACTTAACGAGCCGCCTGTGTAAACAATGGGAAGCACTTAAGATGATATCACCACCTAACCGGGCACCAATAATGAGCCTGATTTCTGTAATATTCATGAACCTATTATAGAGTGTATATTAAGCTACTGTCAATCTACAATAAACGAAGTTCCTGGATTCTCATATTGAGGTGTCTAGAGCTTTCCGTCGCGACGTTACATCATGAAGAACAAAACGGACAACCTGGAAGATCACTCTGCTCTTCTGAAAAACAAAGGCTTTCAGCTACTGCATTGCACAACTTGCTCTGATTTCAACAGCCAAAAATCAATATGTCCATGTAGGCATTGGTGATGCTGCATTTGAAATAGGAAAATTTCTCAGCAATATGAAAGTTGACCTGCCAAGTGGCAAATACCTCGGAAACGCTGAAACCTCTGGAAAATCCTTATAAGTAAGTTTACAGCCACATGCTTGGAACAAAAGATTGCAGCTGGAAATATGTGATATCATCTTATTCCCCTGACAAAAAAAAAAAAAAAGTATGTATTTATTGCAGAGTTAAACTTCCTGGTTATGCACTCTCTAGGAAGGTGTTTCAGTCTAAGCACTATTCCAGGAGAATCAGAGCTCATGTCTCCCCTTACACTTTTGCACTGCACAAGTCAGTCTGGTCTTCAGGACAACCCTCAGCAGGCAGAGGCTTTGCCAGTACCTTATGCTGATATAAGCAGTGTACTTAAGGTGGAAAAAATACAATTCAGTAAATATGGAACATAACAAATACATTCTTACATTTTCATTTTGCTGAGCAGCAGTGGCACTTAATTAATAGGATCCCAGGATGAAAAAAGACTAACTTAAGCCAAATTTGTGATATTTAAGATAATTATTAACTGAGTGCCTTGCGTTTGACTAGTAACAAAACCTATCTTTATTAAACCAAAGCACAGTGGTGAATGAACTAATTTTACGGCACACTCACTTTCTTTCTGTGACAGGGCCCTAACCTTCTCACCCTTCTCAGGTGAGAAGACACGATATTTCCAGCTGAATCTCACGTTACCCACCTTATGGGCTGGTGATGGTACTTTCAGGTGCAAGTCTAGTGCCCAGTGAGGACAGACTGTAGACCATGATGGGACACACAAAGAGGACTGGAAGACAGGGGCAGGATGACAGCATTTTAATAGCTGAATTCTGTTCCAAGTTACTTTCATACAGATGTTCTGGCACACTGCTAGACTATTTTCCAGTCAGGATACCATCCTTTCCTTCTTTCTCATTTCTCTGCTCCTTTCTGTGCTGCTCAGTTCAGTTTGTATTTCACCTTACTAGCTCTCTCCTCTTTTTATATCTCTCTCTCCAGCCTCTCCTCTGTGGACTCTCAGTCAAATATAGTTAGGGTAGAATTCTCACAGTTTATTTCATCAAGAGTAAATGTTTAGAATAGAACGTTTAAAATGAGACAAAAGTGGGTTTCTGAATCTACATGCTAATCAAGGAAAAGTGTGGTAGACCAAAAAAAACCAAACAACCCCCCCCAAAATAAAAAAATTAAAAAAAACCAAACAAACAAAAAAACCCAACCAAACAAAAAAAAAACCAACCAAACAAAAAAAAACAATCTGTTTTTTTCATTGACTGCAGAGATACTGTGTGTTTCCTCTTCTCATGGACACTTCAACTGAAGTCAAGGCAGGTGTCAAGACATGGACATTGAAAAGACATGTGTCAAGTCCTTTTTTTCTAGGTTTGTACAGTTTGATGGTCTCTATTGAGGAACTAGGTTTGAATTTTTCACTTTTTAATGTTAATATTCTTGCTTACACATTTCAAGTCTTGGTAATACAATGATAATATTCTTCCTTAGTTGTCACTGTCACTTACAATCCCCACAGTTTTGTCATGAATTATACCCCCAAAAGGGTACCTACCCTTTTTAGAATGATCAAAAGGCATTTGATCACATGAGTGGGATACATCCCTGAATTTTCTATGTTACAGTTAAACTTATTTGCGTAGGCATGTATTTGTTTTGGCTTACAGTAATCTTGAAACACTGTGGTCACAGCAGATTTTTGCTTTGCCATTTTCAAATGATAATGTGTCAAAACCCTCCTGGGTCTGTCCTGCTCACTTAGTTCTGATCACTGTGCCCTTTCTTCCCTTTAAGTTTTCTCCTTTTTTTTCCAATCAAGACATATTAATTCAATCTCTCTAATTTCTGAGACAGATGAAGTGCAGCTGACAGGTTTGAGGTGGAGAGAGGAGGAAACTTCTGGGTTTTTTTCTGCACAAGAATAACCAGGCTTGGTTACTTATTTTTTCCTACACAGTTGAAACTCCACAGCAATGCAAAGACCCAGCCAATGAGTTTGGAGACAGCACCTAGCATATCCAGGAGCTCCTCTCCATAACAGATCCTGTGGGCATCACTGCAACAGAAATAGTAAATGTTCATTTTCCAGCTAATGCCAAAATACTAGCAGAATGCAAAGCCCATTTTAAGCTGTAACAGCTCAAAGGCTGTCCTTATATTTGCATCGTATTACAGGACCAAATAAATTGCTGATTAAAACACAGCTGCAAAAGGTCACAGCCAGAAGAGGATTTTGTCTTCCTTTTCCTTCCTTCTCTGGCAGCCAGGTGTTTTGGAGAGACCTTTTGAATCAGCCGCTGTTTACCAGCGCTCAGTTGCACAAGAGGGCACTGTAGCCCCACACATCAGTGCACAGTGCCTCAGCCCAGCAACCTGTTCCTCTGCAAAATCAGGCTTTAAACAGCTCTCCCCCTAAGTTAAGAGCTCTTGTCTTCTCATCCAGGCTGGTAGCAGCAACAGCACTATGTGTAAAATGTATTGCTCTGGAGTAAAATATACCTTTCAGTTCCAAACTTGAAAAAATTTGACAGTTATGGTTTACCTGCATTCCCGGGGAGTTGAAGTCAGAGAAACTATCATAAGCTTCTTTAAAAAAAAAAAAAAAAGTTTAAATCCCAGTTCATGCCGTTGAAAGAAAAAATCTTCTGTGCTTGCAATAATGTAAATATTTAGATTATACTTACAAACCGAAACCTAGATATCCATTTACAGAGCAAACTGAAGAGAGCTCATGGCAGTTTGAAATGAAGGGTATTAAAAACTTATTAGCGTGTCTGTCCACTTGTAAATCTTCAGGTCTGTTTATGCTTCTAAATAAGTGGCCTGTTTTGAGGATCAGAGAACTCATAATTGCCACTAATTCAGATACAAGTAATAAGCACAATATATGCCAAAATATCAGCCTACCACTAACACAAGATGTCAGAGAACATGTCAGAGATACCTAACTTTAAGGTTCCCCACCTAATATTTTTAATTACAATTATAATAATGAATAAAAAAATAGCAAAAAGATGTCATACTTATGTCCTAGCTTGGTATCCCATAGTACCCAAGGGTTGCAGCTCTAGAAACAAAGTAAGAGAAGTTACATAGAATTGTGTTTTTATTCTGATTTGACTCAAGCAGTGGGTGGACATGAAGGCTATTTAGCAAAAAGAAGTTTAGGATGAAAAAAATTAGAAAATTAAAATAGTATCTAAAATCAACCACAGAAGGTTCCATTCCTGGTAAACCAAAGAATAATAGCATAAGCAAATTCTGCTTGTACTTTTAGAGTGCTTTTCATTTGGCACTGATGATTAATAGAAGGGGTTTGAAAAGAAGAAATCTCAGTAACATGGGTTGAGATTTCCAGTGGGGAAATCTGCAACCAAACCATGGCAATGTCAGACTGCAGAATTTAAGGGGTTCCTATGGGGAATGAGGATTAAACCACATGAAGGAAGTGTTAAGCATGACAGTCCAGAGAGAGCTCAGGATACCCTTAAAGCTGATTGCTGGAAGCTCCTGGGAGAGGTATCAATCTGTCACATATCTTACTCTTATACTCTGTTAGCTGCTTCAGGGACAATATACTGGTCCAGACAGACTCTTGGTCTAATGCCATATAACCACTATGTTCTTGTGATCCACCATGACACACAAGAACCTGTATCATACTGATCCTGGGAGATGACCTGACAAACCACACTAGGCCCTCAGCCTATCTCCCTATGCCTGCATCTAAATGCTAACACATTCAAAGCACAAAACTTCCAAGTATTTTCCTGCTCTTAACACCTTTCTTGTATCCCCTTTTTTTTCTCTGTTCCACTTTTCCAAACCTACACTACTGAAAAAAATTACAACCCAACAGCTTGTCTTAGGTAAGACTTCTTTATGCAGTCTTCTTCTAGAAGACTCAGATTTAAAAGGTAGCTAAAAACTTATGATTTCAACAGCTGATGCTGATCAAAATTTGCCGTCTCAGAATATCTAATAAATTCATATGCTGAATTTATTAGCAAGATAATTAGAAAGCCACCTAGTCTCACAAGTCACAGCTTTTCTCTTTCCTGTTCTTTCTTCTTTGTTTTTACATTTTTGTCTTCTTTTGTTGTTGTGAAGCAGAGCTGGACTACAACAAGTACAGCGAGTGTTCCAGCACAGTTCATCTGATATCAGGACACAGGATACCATCCTTATGCCATGTAAAAACCAACCAACTAACCAAAACCACCAACCACCAAACTGTCAGAATTGCAGAATTTTTTTTCTTTAAATTCTCTCTGTAGTTAATAAAGGGAAATAGGGGATATTAGTAAAAACCTTGATATTACAAACATTTAGCTTTGTCCATCTCTTCAAAAAATTCAAAGTGACAATTATTTGCCACAGTATTTCATACACCAGTATCTCTGTTCCCAAAATGCCAGATAATGGTTGACAGCTTGCTACTATATGACGACAGTGCCACATAAACACCATGAACTGTCAGAGCCATTTATTCCAATAAAAAATAAAACAGCAGATGACATGAAATCAGATGTGAATTTTTCAGATTCTAAGCAAAGGCACAGCTGAAACCTGTATCTAGTGATCCACCTTTAGGTTTCCTAGAATTTATCTCCCATCCTCCTTATGCCCAGACACAGCTATAAATTCCTCCTGCTTCCACGAAGATTGCCATTTCTGAATGGAAAAGTACTTTGCTGAACCCAGTGCTAGCATTAAAGAACAGAAGCCTTCCCTATCTAGTAACTGCTGAAAACAATACAGGCAAGGTCTGAAAAGCTGTTTGTGTATAGCCAGTTCTAACATTTGCTATTTACAAAGAAAAAACAACTACAGTAAATTAATTCTACCAAGATTCTTTGCACTAACCACAGGAGCACTACAGGTGCATTTGTAAAGCCAAAGGGCATAGCACTAAACTAGAATAATCCCTTGTGACATACAAAAGCAGTGTCTGATTTGCTTCTATCATCCAAAGGCATTTGCTTGTAGCCTTGTGCTACCTAAATCTAAGGTGTTAATGTACTAGCCTGACTTCAGAAATCTCAGGAGTTGCTCACCCCAGGCGAAAGATGCATCTTTTTGGGGGGCTACCATGCAATATAACACATGAAAGCTCTATTTCTTCACGGAATAAGGCAGCATCCTAGATAACATCTAAGGGAGCAGATTCTTTTTCCTCTCTTCTAGTCTAATTTTATATTTAATTTGTTAGAAAAATAATCATGTTGTTCTTCTCCCAACTATCCCCCACACCTCAAAACCCCCTGCCAAAACAAAAATCCCAGATCCCCTCAAACCGACAAACTCTCAGAGCCAGCGCAGCACCGGACCGTACTTCTCTGTTCAGATCCATTTTAAAGAGCTACAATTTTACATTACTTACCTAGGGCCAAATTCAACATGTTCTACTCATATTAACTTCAATAGCGATGCATGAAGAAATAGCATTCAGTGGGAGTCCTTATACTGGTAAGTACTACTCAGTGTGCAGACTGACATATCTGGGCCTTTGTGACAGTGTCTGTCTCACCTAGACTGAAGGCAGCCTGATTTTGGAAAGTCTCTGATTCCGGCCACCATCCTACTCCTAAAAGAAAAGTTTTCCTGCTTGTATCTCCAGAGTATCCGTATCTTTCTCCTAACTGTACTCCTCTGCCTTTTCCAGGTTGCATCTGAAAGATGCATGCTAGATCATTATGCTTCACATATATACCTACTCTTTGCATGCCTGTGAGTATGCTAGATGTTCCATAACCATTACCACAGCAAACTGAGTATGTTTTAAGTGTTATATTTGCAATCAAAAGTGCTAGAGCTACAAGCCCTGAAAACAGGTCTGTAAACCCTGATGGAGATGCTGCATTGAAGCTGGAAACTGAAGCTATACGCTTACAAAAGACACATCTAACCCTCAAGGCTGTGACCTGAAACCTCCTCCACGCGGGGGAGGGCCTCATAGGGATGTCCTGTTTTAATTAATATGGTGGTTCTTACAATTTAGGAACAGCTACACAATTTGGAGATTGTTAACAACATATTACAGAGTAGAACTTAACATGAAGCAAGTTAGAACATCTTCAGCAGTGAGAAACACTACATACAGATGAAATGGCTCCTGATGAGTCTGGAAGCTTTCAGCTCAAGTGCTGAAAGGAAGTCAAGTTCAGAGCAAACATATGCAAATGATATGTAACAGGGACCAAGACCCTGCATTAACAAAGAGACTCCATATGCAACTCCTTCACATTTCCTCCTGACGGGACTGTGCTGTACCCTGCACCCTCTGTAGATCCACACCCTGCCTTAGGAATTTAAGTCTAACATTTTCATCAGGAGTTCAGGCAGGAAAGATGCCTGACTTACTCAGAACCAACTCAGAGAAAAGCATGAACCATATTGGGAGCTCAGTAGCTCAATGATTTTGTCTGATCCAATGCAACAGAATTTCAGGACAGTACAGGAAACAAACAGGGCATGGTTAATTTGGAAATGGTCAAAAGCGTTAGAATATTACACATAAATCACAATGAAAGCAGACATAGGAACCACTGAGCCAGCTTCTACTGATCTGTTTCAGTGAAAGTTTTGCTCTCATGTAGTGCTGCTGTTAATAAACAGCAGTGAACCCAAGATACTATTTGCTCATGAGGGCTGTCAGAAGGCAGCAAGCTAAATATGCTTTTACCACTGTAGGCTGAGGTCATAAATTGAGACTCTGCCACGAAAATTCTACAGTGGGACAAAACATTCAAATTCATTTGCTATAAAGCATTTCAGGTCCTTTTGGAAAAAAACACTGAGTGAAAAACTTTCGCTCAAATTCAGACCATCTAATCCCATAGCAAAGGTAATTGTACTCCGGCATGGCACCAAAATGTTTCAGTTAACAACAAAGCAGAACTCCTGCCTTGTTCATTATATTACATGTGATTTTAAAGCAACTGCTGCAGAAGGTACTGCATTTCTACAGAAACTTCAACGGTATTTTCAGTACAGATAATACAATAAATACACTTATTTACCTGACAGACTGGTACCTTTTATTAGAACTTTGACTTTTCTCCGCAATTTAAAGTACTGGTTCAAGAAAAGGTTTTCTTGGTATTTTCTGATACTATTGTATAATACACTGATGGTGAGGTTGTAATGATTTATAAACCTTACAGCATTTTATAAGTTTCCGTGCAATTGTAAAATAGAAATTGAAGGTGCATTTTGCTTATTAATAACAGTAGTAGCATTCAAAATTCATACTGTATCAAACATACATGACGACGCTAATAATTCTGTGACTGAGGATTGAGTATTACTTCCTGGTAGTTACCAGCACTTCTCCTTTAAAATGTAAATACAGTCTTTATAGCCATAGTTCCATAAAATGGTAAATCCGGTTTCAGGGCACTTGACATCAGACTTAAAAATGTGACAGAAGCACATGACACGAACCACTAAGTTTCCATGAAATAATTTTTCTTGATCGAAGCTCTTCAGTTAAGTCTTGAAAGGTACATTAGAATCATTAAGGTTGGTTGGAAAAAGATCTCTAAGATCACAAAATCCAATCATTAACATGGCAATGTCAAATCCACATGTCCCCAGATGCCACATCCACATATTTTTTGAACACTTCCAGGGATGGAAGTGTTCACCACTTCCCTGGACAGACTGTTCCACTGCCTGACAACTCTTTCAGTAATTTTTCCTAATATCCAATCTAAACCTTCTCTATTGCAACTTGAAGCAGTCTCCTCTTGTTCTGTCGCCTGTTATGTGGGAGGAGAAACTGACCCCTCGCCTTACTACAACCTCCTTTCAGGTAGTTGTAGAGAGCAATAAGGTCTCCCCTGAGCCTTCTCTTCTCCAGGCTAAACACCACCTGCTCTCTCAGCCGCTCCTCTTAACACTTGTTCTCCAGACCTTTCACCGGCTTTGTTGCCCTTCTTTGGACATGCTCCAGCTCCATTATTTCAACAGGCTTTGTTTGATAGTTCTCACATCTTCACACTGGCTCTGCAACTGACCTTTCTCAGTCAACTCAGATCTTCTGGCTGTACCTTCTTGCCCCTTTTCTGTTCCCAATGCTCAGTAGTGCATGCTTGGTGTGCCCTTCAATGCTGACTCAGGTCTCCAAGTTTTCTTCTTTCCCTTGTATACCCATCAGAGTCAGGCCTTCCTTTTTTTGCTATTGAACTGTCCCATCAACTTCAAACCTGTTGATCCAGCTTCCATCCTTGTGAAGGCTGCTGCAGACCAGACAGAACTGAGTCCCTACGCCAGTCAGCCATGACTGCAAAAGCACCCTAACATTGGCACCCCAAGCTAGAGGGCAACCATGCAATACCCTACTGCCAAGCAATGCAAGGACTTATTCCATCTACCACTGCCTCCAGAAAGCAAGCATCACAGCATGGGAACTTGAGGTGATGCAGTGCTGTGGCTTAGCACCTCAGGCAAGCCTCCCTGAAGGCTCAAAAGTGTAACATACTCAAGGGCTGCTGGAGCATCCAGCTCCTAAATGACAACAAAACTAGTGCAATGGGAGACTAAAGTGCATTTAGTACTCCCATTTAATTGATGAAAGAGACGAGAATTAGCTACATACTGCTAAAAGAAGGGTGGGTACTCGGGGAGGGAAGGAAGGAACAAGAAGGAGGCAGCTCCAACATGCAGCGCTCCAAATCCCAGAGAAACCTGAAGAAAGAACCTGAAGTCTGAAAACAAATGTAAAAAGGAGATTGCTTGGTGATATCTCACAGAGATTACAGGTTCACAGTGGGACAGCTCACATGGCTGGAATGTTGCAATGGATGAATACAGGCTCTTGAGAAAAAACAGGCTGGGAAGGTGAGGAATATGGATTGACTGAATCCATGCAAAGGGCTGGCTACAAGACACTCTGCTTTGCTTGGAACAAGTGATGAGGCAGTCCAGACCTTATGGGTAAGGATCAGAGAACAGTCCAACATGGACAACTTTGTGCCAGGTGCCTGCTACAGACCTCCTGGTCAAGAAGGGGAAGTAGAAGAAGCCTTCCACCTGCAAGCTGGAGGAAGCTCCATGAGCTGGTACTCTAGCTCTAGTCCCCACTGGTACTCACTGGGGATGGGAACCACCCTTATATCTGCAGATAAGGTAATGCATCTGGGCAGAGGCAATCCAGATTTCTAGTCTGTGCTAATGGTAATTTCTTTGTGCAGGTGACTGATGAGTCTTCAGGACTTCTTACAATGGGATGTAAAGGGCAGCCATAAGATCGTGATTAAAACTCTGAGAGAACTGAGAAAGACAAACAATACAATTACAAATTGGCACTTCAGGAGAGCAGAATTTAGCTTAGTTCAGGAATATTCTTGGTAAGGATCTCATGGAAGACTGCTGCAGAAGGGACAGGACTGCGTGTGAGAGCTGACTGGTCTTCAAGGACAACCATCTCAAAGCATAAGACAGCCCATTCCTGTATGCAAGAAGTCAAACAAGTGTGGTGGAAGGCCAGCATGGATAAACAGAGAATGCCTGAATTCAAATACAAGAAGGAGGTGTATATAAACAGTATTAAGCAGGAGTGGACTTAGGCTCTGTCTCCCATTATATGTCTTGAAGTTCTGCAAATTTCTGCAAGCACTACCGCACAGACAGTGATATTCTTTCCCTTTCCTCCAAAAAAATTCCTCTTCTGCAGGCTCTAATGAACTTAAACAAGGTATAACTTTGCCTCTAGATCATGACTTTAACTGTTTGGCTTACTAAAGTTCTCATTTGAAATTTCCATATTTAGCCTGGTGTTTAGCAGAGTTTCTGGCCCTGATTCTAGTGCTGAGTTTATAACAACAGGTTATAAACCCTCACCTCATTTTAGGAGGAATAACTGTCTTCACTGCTGTCTGTCCTGATCCATCCAGATCTTCCTCAGAGCATGAATCAGACGCACATCACAGATAGAACTTTCATGCGTATCTATGGCTATAGCTACTATATCAGTACTATCAGCAGCTGCTATCAATAGGTGCTGTCTATAGCTACTGATACACCTGTAGGGACAGAAGTCTGTAAACCTATTCAGATCCAGGCATAGCTATATGTCATTTCCTGAACCAAGTTTTGCAAGACCAAGTCAAGAACCAAGTCATTATGTCTTTGGGTGTTTTAAGACTGAAGAATTACAGCCCGGCAATCCTGAATGCACTCATCACCTTTTTGAAATGAGACAAAGATTTTTGTAAGCCACTTAAACCAGCTACATGGCCACCAGACAATTCTGCATTCATCTCTCTCTCTCCTCAATTACTGTTGGCTGGAGTTTCCAAGTGTCCCATGAGATGACAAAAAACGTTTTTGTTTATGCAGCACATTATGGACCATGTCTCAGACAGTTCATAATAATGAACTTCTAGTTTTTCAAACTAGTACAACCTGTTACTCCCACACTGGATTTTAGCTTTCTCCAATTGTCTCTCTGACAGATAACGGAAACATTTTCCACTTCCAGAGCCCAAAGCAAAAAGTGTTAACTCAACATGTGTCTCCTTTTCCCCAGATTAGCCCCAGGAAACCTATCCTGAGAGGGATGTAATCATTTGCAGTTAAATTCAGGTGATCATGACTATATTACAAGGTCCCCAGCCTGCACAAGAAAAGTCACCCACCTCAAGCATTGCTGTGTTCCCTGTCACCTCTTCCTATCTGATCACCCCACATTTCCTACAGCCAAGACACAGTGACTTTGCAGTTCTTTCCCAGTGGGCTTTCTGGACATTCAGAAGGACCACAAAGGCAGTAATGAAGCATTTATCCCAACAGCCTGGAGAAACACTGGTTAATCTGAAGGAAGGAGTTTTGTCTCTTTGAATGATAAAGCTACAATTTCACAATTCACAATATCACAAAGTAAGTTAACATAAGGTTACACCAAAGCCAATTCATGCCCTCTCTTCCTACAGTCCCTGGAGGACTGCTTGCAATTTCCTTCTCCACCAATCCTTGCCATGTAATCCTGCCCTCTCCTCTGCATTGCCTCTGTTCTTGGGTCTTAGTTGAGCCGACTCAGCTCAAAAACCCAACAGAATGTAATTATCCTTTTCTCCTGGATGTGTTTGCTGCCGAGTCTGTAAAATGAATCGACTCACAGTGAAGTTGGATGAGCCCCGCAGCTGGTACAATGTAAAAAGTGAACCCACAAACCAAGCATAAAAAGGAAAGACTATGGAAATATATGAACCTTTCTCTTTTCTCAGCAGTAAGTGGAACCTTAAATCAGCTCAATCACCCTCCCACAGATTCACTCTTCCTCTTCAGTAAAGATATACCATAAAAGAGAGGTTTTTCTACCAGAATTGGGAGCTTTGGCCTAGCTATTAACCCGTGTAGCTATACAAAGGACACTGAAAGCTTTATCTGTTAGACAAAAGAGTGTTAATCTGTGTAGTATCCATCAGCACTTTTTTCAGATGTGGCTATGGCCAGTCTTTAAGTCTTTCTATAGAGTGTTTTTCACTCTATATTTCAGTGACCTTTAAGCATTATGGGTGGCCATTAGCACCTCTCAGCATAACAATATTACATCATCATAGCTAGGCTTCCCAAACAAAGATTTGGGAACAATATTACATACCACCTGGACAATAATAAAGATCAAATGTGATTGAAGTGAAAAGGGTGGAGGAACACAATATGTCTTGTTTGCCGCTGCTTCGGCTCTCCCTGTGACTCCTGGTTTGGAGAACAGTCCACCAACAAGCAAAGGGATCCGTGGTTTGGGTTTGTTGGTTGTTTTTTTTTTTTAATCTCCAGTCCCAGGGTAGGTTGAGAAAACACCAGAAGGCACTTTGTCTTGTATTCTTCATGCTTCCCTATGGAGACTAAGTACAAGTCAGAGCAGAGGGAGACACAAACTACTACCTTAGCCACTTACCAAACACACCCACAATCTGGTCTGGCAGAAGTCAGTCATCACCCCACAGTTCAGAACAATCCTATGAACGGTTTAAGTGGGATTTGTTTTTTTAAGTCTCCGGTGAAATACTCCACTACTGTTTGTTTGTTTGTTCATTTCTTGTGTGGTGTACTAGAGCCAAACAACTCCCTTGTTCCATGCCAAATGTGAAACGCAAAGCAGCCTGTCACAGAGCACCCCTCCTGCAGCTGCTAGTCAAAGACACTGCCCTGGAACTCCTACTATTTCAGGCCATTTTTAGGGGAATTGCATCTCCCCTAATGATTCTCATTCAATGGGAATGTCAGAAACAAGAACTGAACCCACATCATAATCACAGTTTTGGGGAGCAGAAAGCACATTCAGGCTATTAAACACATTCCATTATACTGCGCAATTATTAAGCCTTTTGTGGTACGACAAGAACAGGAAGCTTGTGTTTTCTAACACCTATGTGAACGGCTTTCTCTTCCCATAGTTGGAATAAGGGAAGTGCCAGACCTAACCATAAGGCAAGGGACTGTGAACTTAACTGTCGAATGTCCACGGAGAGCTGTTTTGGGGTATGAGAGGAGCTGGAAACCTACACTCCACCATACTCCCACAGCTACCTAAATGCTGTGATTGTACCTGTGGCATCTCCACCCTGCCCAAAAGTCCTCTCACCATTTTCCAGACAGAATGTTTATACCAACCTCGTTAAACCTTTTCAAAGACCAGTACCTAAACTGGCCAGGTCACCATCCAGACATCAGCTGTCATGTGCTGTTATTGGGGGGCAGGAGGGAGGGGAAGTAAAAAAAAAACAAAATCACAAGCACTGCTGCTTCAACTGATGAAAGCAGTCACCAGCACACCTGGCAGGAACATGGAAGCTTTTCATTCTTACATTCTGCTCCATTTCTTCTTTTCTGCTCAGTGCCAGCATAAGCATTTCTGCTGCTGCACAGTGAACTGAACTAGACAATTGATGTGACTGAAAAATAACCCAATTTTTCACTTCCAATCCACTACCCTTACTCACTGGCCCATCCTGACAGCAGACATTTCCAGATGTTTATTATGTACATATAATTTAAGCAGAACAACTAGAGCTTTACAACGCAGATTTATCTGCTATTCAAGATCATTACTGGAACAAACTTTAGGAACTTCACTCTTCCTGTGAGTAAAACCAAGACCACTCAAATGTCACAGATTTTGCCATAATTTTTCTTTTGGATCAAAGTAATTTCCCCAAAAACAAGAAATTTACCTAATTGTTCCTCTCAAATAATCCTGCAAAAGAGCTGCAATGCAAAGGCAGCAGAACTGAATCCTGCCTTCACTGAAAGACATACCAAAAGAGCTGCACTAATGACAATCTTGCAACATAAAACACAGAGCTACAGGAAAATAAGCTAGCTGAAGTATCAGTGGAAACCAGGCTACACAGGTGAGACTGTCCTATCTGGAGTAAGAGGTAGGATAAAATTTAACTGCTATTTTGAATAGCTCCTGAAAAAAGTCATCTTTGCATTGACATGACCTCCAAAGTGCCAGTTTAAGAGCTCTCCTTGCTAAAATTATACCTTTGTTAGGGCAGGAATATTATCTTATAATATCATCATCTTACTCAGCAGAGGAAGGAAGGAGAGCAAAGTAATAACACTTCTATTATTGAGAACTTATCACTAAAAACAAACACGGTCTAATACATTACAAACCAGCTGGTTTCCGAATAAAGGTTTTCTTCCTCAAAGGAAATGTGCAACTATGCCAAGCAATTTACAAAAACTGCATTGCTTTATGGACAAATGGGATTATAACTAGTCTGTGAAGTTTAACAATTAGTACTACAAAAACCTAATGCGGCTCTAAAAAAAACAGGGATCACACCAGAACAGACTCATTTGCCCTCCTACTGTGTGCTGTGATATACAATCACAGTACAGTGGAACCCTGTACTCTCAAACCTGCTAAAGTTATATTGCTTTATGGTACACACACTGAAGTGCCTATGTCAGCCACAAAAGTCCTTCTGTAAACCAGTAAAACTGCAGAGCTCATGCTCTGGTGGAAGAGCATAGAGACTTATGTGAAGCTCGTGATACATATTCATTATGGATGTCCCCACTCCACGCATCCTTCCCTCATTTACAGACATTATGCCGCAAGGAAAGAGAACTGAACTTTGTCTTTGGCGCCTTTCTTTCCATGTAGAACACTTCCAGGAAGAAGGAAATCACTTTGATTTTTGTCTGAGCTTGATGATAAAAAACAGGTTACTTCAAAAAAGCTCTAAAGCCACCTCAGATTTGGGTTTGAGACACTCAAAGGCAGCCTGATTTTAAACTGTGGCAGAATGAAGAATACAGGCTGCTTTTCAAGCTGTAAACATCACGATGTGAATTCAGGTATTCATAGCTTGAATTAATTTTAGAGATACAGGCCAAAAGGTGGTACTCATTAGGAAAACGCACCTGTTCAATGCCTTCCCGAAAGCAAGAAGTGATGAAAAGCAGTCAGCCTGGGTTTAGTGGTCTTACACGAACCACATCTGGAACCTTGTCCCACCCATCTTCTCAGATCATCTTTTGAGGGGCAATGGTCAAATCAGGTTAGAAAATAACCCCTTTGCTAATAAATATTATCAGCAAGAAAACAGTTCCCTGCTGCAGATGTAAACTAAATAGCACACAGCAGACTGAAGACTAAATTTTGCTCAGAAATCTGGGACTGAGCTGACAGTCAAAGCCTGGGTGGGAGAGAGACCTACCTTCAGAAAGAGAGTCTTCTCATTAATGCCACTCACAGGCCGAAACCCTCTGCAGGCAGGTAGTTATGTCTGTGAATAAACTTAGGCCTTTATTTTTTATGATCATGAGGATCAGAACTGCAGATTTACCTCCTTCCCACCCAGCACTCCCTATGTTAATGCAGTCCTTCAGTCCTTGTGTTAATGTAGACCTTCAGGCGGGCAAACCACGCCGCGCTCCATCTCTCCTTTATTTCCTCTTCCTCTCCTGCATTTCATCTGACTCTAAAATAAAAACAGGGGAGAGGGTGGCAGGTTACAGGAAAGCCTGCAGAGGATTCCTCCTTCCCAGATTAGGATTTAATTGTATTCCTACTGAGTCCCTTCTGGTTGCGCTCGGTCTTTCAGATGAATGTTTCATCAATATGATTAGGATCATATCCCTCAGTCTCGTCTATTTACACAATCGGTTGTGACAGCTCAGAGTATAGTACTCCCTAAAGGAAATATTTGATACCACCCTATCATTTTATTCAAATCATATTTTGCACTCCACACTTTCAGGCTAATGTCATTCGCCCCTGGATTACATATTTGTTATATCCAGCAAGGACTAAAATCATTCCAATAAAGATTAGATTAATATTTATATTAGCCATACTCATATTATTATGAGCAGGGCTATGGAGATCTGGGTAAAGGGAGGAGATAGCTCAAGGGCTGGGAAATTGGGCTTGTAGGTGCAAAAAAAAAAAAAGTAGGGCAGTGATACAATAATAATAATAATAACAATAATAACGTCACAATTTTATGGGGTGGACGGGCATGAGGGAAGTGCCAGTAGGCCCCTTCTCCCTCACTTCAGTCCCCCCACCGCCACTTTCTCCCCAAAGCCGGGGCTCCACAGTTGCCCACCGCCGACTCCCTCTGCACGCCTAGCCGGTATTCCCGCAGGGAAGGGGAATTTCTGATGCCTAACGGTACCGCAAGAGCCATTAGGGCCTATTCCCGCTTCGGCGCCGCCGCCTCAAAGGCAGCCCTGAGGGGAGGGCGGCGGCGGCTGAGAGGGGCTGTAAAAATAACCTTTCTAGGGAAAGCCCCCTCCATTAACGCCGCGCTCCCCTCAGAGAGGAGGAGGTGGGAACACGCGAGCAGGTGGTGAAAAGCCGGCGTTGAGGAAGGTGGGAGCGGAAATTCAGACCGAAAGTAAAACCCCATCGCATTACTCGAAAAGAAAACACACTCAAAAATATCTGCTCCTTCCTCCCCGGAGCGCTGAGCTCGCCGCCTCGGGGAGGAAGGAGCCCTTTCTCCAGAGAGAGACGGGGAGTTGGCGCCGTAAAACAGAGCATTTCGGGGTCGTTTACTTTTCCCGCCCGGGTGTGAAGCGGCGGCGACGCAGTTTGGGGCGAGCAGCGAGGGACGAAGTTTCGTTGGAAAAAAAATCCCAGAGGGTTGTTCCCGACGGGCCGCTGCAGAAAGTACGGGCGAGAGAGACTGATGAGCTGCCAGGTCTGCTTTAACGAAAACAACCCCATTACCAGAGTCTTCTGCGAGAAATGGTCTCAATCCATCGGACAAGCCCCTCTCCTCTGCCTCTAGTGCCCCGCCGGGCGCCCACGCTATTTAAAAGTAGGGGTTACGCGCGCAGAGAGAGCGCCGAACTCGCTCTGCTCAGTGAGGAAATATCCCAGAGAACGGCTAATTCGCGGGGAACGGCCTCAATGGATTATTACACTGGTATATCTCGCTTTCTCCGGGCCGAACCCCCGGGGCGGGCAGAGCCTTTGGCCGGCCGGCAGCCGCGGAGGTTCGGATTCTCCCTGATCTAGAACTCAGTTTTCCCGTTTCATCAGGCGGGGCTCGCAGTTAGCCTCCCGCCGCACACCACCGCAGTGGTGTAAATAACTATTTTTTTTTTAAATTTATTTACTTATTTCCCTTTAAGCCCGCCATCCCCGTCCAGCTGCCGTTTCAAACTCGCACGCAGCTTACATACCACTGCGTCGGAAGTGCCAGGGACGAGGCCGACGGGCGCGCTCCCTTCCACCGTTCGCAGCCAGGCGAAGGTGGTGCCGCGCTTCCCGGCACACCCCCACGCCACCCGCGGCTGTGGGGGATGCGGACGGAGGGACACTCACCCTTGGGGTGTCCTCCTCCCTCCAAAGCCACGATAAAAAGCCCGCCGAGGCGAGGCGGGGCTCTCCGCCCGCAACCCGCTGTTTGTGTCAGTAAATCACATTACGAAGCAAAGTGCAAGGGTAGTTAACTTTATCTTCTGTTAATGTAAACAAATAAAAAGCATTCAGTTCCTTGATCTTTATTTAAATCTGGAGTTGTTTATCAGTGTCATCCTATGAAGATTAATTAGATACCTTTATTCACAATTTGGCGTCTGACACCCCATTTTAGGAATGCATTATAATCACAAGGTGTTAATTGGGGCCAGCCAGGCACTTACATTTTTATTAAACAGTGTGAGGACTTTTCGCAAGTATTAAGTTCTTTTTTTACGGTGCGGTGCAAAAATATACAGCTTTTAATAACAAAGCGCGGCGGAATCGTGCTCCCGGACGCTGTGTAATCGGTGTTTGCGGCGCGGGCAGGGATGGTCGCCGCAGCCCCGGCTGGGAACAGGGGGCAGCCTGCCCGTCCAGGGGACCTTTCCTTGGAAGGGTATTCCCCCACCTAAAAAATACACACAAAAATTATATTCCATCCCCAGTCTCTTAAAAATTACCGCGACTCCTGTCTCATATGGAGCCCTTGTCCGGGGG
>NW_021940535.1:15844392-15848073 GCF_001715985.3 Manacus vitellinus | reverse complement strand
CACAATCCAAAAAAAAAAAAAAAAGCCTTTTGAACTTCAAAATACCACCAGATGTCCTTCCAACTGAACAGCTATAAGGTCAACTATTTATACATTATTCCACAATATTCTACAGTGTACCTAGACAAAACACAACTGTACACTTTGTTTTTGGCCACCTCAATAAAGGTTAGGCTTTTGGGATGGAGGTTTTTTTTTTTTAATGCAAGTTCTAAGCTAAAAGAGTCAGATTTGGTCATTGTAACCCCATCATCGGCAACAAGACCTTCAAGTCAAAATCCTGCCTGGCAAGCAGGCTTTATTTTGGCCATCTTCTGCCAAAGAAACTCTTAGCTGAACAAGCCAACTCAGCCAACTGTGTTGCAGATAAGGTTGAAGAAACCAATGCAGTCCAAAGCAGAACATAGCATTTGTGCAGCTCCCGACAACCCAGCCCCCCTTTTATCAGAGGGTCAAGCAGGGAAGAAAATTAAATTTGGGATCCTATCCCCCTATTTCCTTGCTCAGGAGTGCATAGATTTGATCAGGTCTCTGGCTGAGCCAAGCCAAACTGTACACTTTAGTGTCTCCAATAAATAAGCCACGTTGTTAAGATCTAGGGTCCTTGTTACAGCTTCTGCATGTGGTTCCTTCTAAAGGAGGGGATGAATTCTCCCATGGTTTGCTCTTTCCCTACTTTGTTACCTGCAACAGTGAAAAAGCTTTGGCACCTTCTTTAGAATTGCACACAACAGTTAAAGGTGGAAGGCAGGAGTCTTTTTGGCAATTGTAATGCAAAAAAACCCAAGGCCACCCTGGAAAAAATTAGCCAATTGGAATAAAAGGACATTTTAAGAACTACTATAGAAAGCATAGTAGCCCATGCCTTTTGAAGTGTCTTTGCTATAGTCCTCAGCATTAATGTCCTCACATTTCATCGTTGGGGAATTTTCATTGCTGGAAGTGCTAGGGGAAAGCCGTCTTCTCTTACAAGCACCTGTGTAGACCCCAGAATCATTTGAATCTAAAGACTTTATGGAGGGTGGAGTCTCTATCCAGGATGAGCCAATTTCTTCTTTCACCTTCTCCTTGGAAAGCTGATCTTCAGAGAATCCTGGAGGACTTGTTCTTGAGGTCCAAGGTAATCCTGTTGTCATTTTTCGCTGGTAAGAGCTCCTGCTCCCCCAGCCTGCCATGGATGGAAATGTCGGGTCTGGGTAGTATCCCAGTGCATGGGATGTCTGAAGGGGGAGGGATTTAATGCCATAAGGGAGCAAGGTGCTATGAGAATACTCTGTCTCATAGGAGTTCATGTCCAGTTTGTTGGCACTGGGCTGCTGTACAGGCGTCACAAACCACCGCTGAGGAGGGCTGGCCACCTCCTCATTCTGCTGCGGGGACAGCAACCCATTCGTCTGAGGAACGGTTCTCTCACCGTTGTAAAACCTGGCTGGGGGCAGGTTGTTGACAAACTGTTCTTGGAAGAACGGCTGCATACTGTATCGGGTGCCAGGGACAATCTGGTGGGATCTAGGAGAGTCCGTGGGAGATGGAGTTAATCTGTCATTTTCTGAAGCTGTGTACATGCTACAACATAAAAGAGAAATACCAAGTGTTTTTCTTAACAGTTCCAGTATGATAGTAAGACTACATAAAAACACAAACAGGAAGAAACTCGAGTTATTTCTTAATTAGAATCATAAATATAATTGGATGGCTGTTTATTTTTATCTGATTTAGGAGGATTTTTTCCCCTAGACTAGTATAAGATTTCTGGTATTACTGCTATAAATACACTGTTCTCCACCATCCGACCCATTTTAGATGAGCTGCATGCAGCAGCCATACTTGTATATATACACACAGCTCCAATTTTCCAAAGGGCATTTGAAGCTGTAAAAGTGACCATTAGGCAAGTCTTTTGCTAATAACTTGAAAGATGCTGCCTACTCTTGGAGACACTCAGTACACTCTACTGCCAAATCTGCAGGCCAGCACAAATTTACTACCAAAATTCAGAAGCCTGCTGAAAGACAGGTAATCAAGACAATACACTATTTAAACAGCCATTTTAATGTTAGCAAAACTGCCAGAAGTATTGCTGCTTCTGAATAACTTTATTAGTGTATAAAGAAAATCTTTTGCACAGACATTTCAGGCCAGAATCATGCTTCCTAGATAGAAACAACTGCAAAAGAACACAGAAGTGTACTTACGAGTCATAGTTGTCTCTGAAGCCTTTTGCAAAAGGGTTATGGTCAATTTTGAGCTGTGTAATCTAAAAATGAAAGCAGAATATAGTAAATGAGACTCTGAACCCACAAGGCAATTTTATTCTCAATTGTAATTTTATACATCTGTGCTTACATCAGTGTTTTGATATGCTGTAACTGCTATGAACTGTGTTTCAGGGAAAACAAATGTTTGAGTCTTTGAGGAATCATTCAGATCTTCAACACCATCTTCAGTCACCTCCACAATGTGAAGCCGGGGCTGATACTTGTGTAGAGACTGAAGTACTATCATCTAAAAGAAACCATGAAAGAGACAAAAACTTTAAAACAATTGCATCTAACGTTAAAAGGTTTCTTTTACAGCATGACATTTTCTTCCTGTAAGTTGTATAGAACATTTTAACTGTTATCAGGAGATGTTTCATAGCTAATAGCCCTGTTTCAATAAGAGCCATCTGCTACACTCCCACTTTTTAAACAACTCCGGGGATAAATACACCAGCTAAAACAAAAACAATTCACACATTTTTAACTCCATTCATACAGAGAGGTAAACAAGATCTATGACCCAGTTCAAGAAGGGGACAAGTCACAGTCACAGTGATCTAGCAGCTCGATGAAACGGTGTAAAGGCCTGAAATCCCAGGGCTCCCCTGCTGACCCACCAAGAGCCCCTCAAGCCTGCCTCCCCTCCATACCTGCGCATTGTTGTTGTTAGCACCTTTATTGTTCGTCAGCTTCAACTTCCCGAAAGAAATCTCCTGCCTCATCCAGTGAGCCCCGGTGTTGGGCGACTCGGGGTGAACGTAGACCTTGTTGCCTGGGGAAGACAAGTCAATGAAAGGCCGGCCGAGCATGGGGCTTTGTTCTGGCCCCCCCCCCGCCGCGCAGCACCTCGGCTCCACGATGGCCCCTCTCCCACACAGCCTCGCACACTGAGGCGTGAAAAAAGGCCGCAAAACGCCTTTATAAGTGTAGCTTGTCCCTCACCAAAATGCCGTGTGTCGGGAAGACCCTGCAAAAGGGGGAGAAGCGGGAACCCTTTCTGGGAAACCGACCCACAGGGAAAGGCGGCGAGGAGACCCCGAGAACCCGCACCTACCTTGCATGTTGTTGTCGGCTTTGCCGCAGGTCACCCACTTGCCTCCCTGGAAACGCCAGTGGTTGGGGTCCGCCAAGACCACCTCCACGAAAACGTTGTAGTGGGCCGTGGGGTTGAGGCCAGTGATGTTGAAGCTCAGGAAGGGAAACATCCTCCTAGAAAGAGGGAGGAAAACCACACGGCATGCTGAGGTGGGCCGGGGAAGGGGGCGCGGGCTCCGACGGATGCTGCAGGCGGCCGCAGGGTGCCCCGTCCGTCACGGCACCGAGGAGACCAAGGAAGCAAGCGGCGAGCCCCAATCAACCCCCGCCCCATCTCCCGACTGCCTTGCGTGGGGAAAATAAGAGAGTTGGTTCTCAAGGAAAG
>NW_021940535.1:15842307-15843492 GCF_001715985.3 Manacus vitellinus | reverse complement strand
CCCCGCCGCCGCCAGCAGCGGCTCACCCAGCTGCATCCTCGATAGGCGGTGCGGTGAACTCCCACGCAGTCCGATAACGACCCCGACCCACGGCTGTACAGAGCTACAACAGGGTTTCGCCGAGGCAATTTATACTGGCGCGCCGGGCTCCTCGGGCCGCCGGGGAGGGGCTTGCGCCAAGGCTGCCTCATCACCGCCCTCCACCCCCGCCGACCCATTGGCTGGGCCGCGTGACACTAATTTAATTAGACAGCTACTAATTGGAACAAGTCACCTGTGACTCTGGTGTGCGCCCCCGCCTCCATGGCCCCTCTTCCCGCAGCCCGTTACCCAGAGGCTCCGGCCCGCTCCGTGCCCCCGCGTTGCTCGAAGTGAGGGGAACGGCCGCATCATCCCACGGTGGCCGCGGCTTCCCCTGTCCCAAAAAAAAGAGCTTTTGCCGAGGTGGCACCGTCCTCCCGGGCGCACCGCTCAGGAGCAGAGGGGAGAATTCCGGGCGGGGAGCGAGGAATGGGGATGAAAGGGAAGAATATGTGGAGGAAACCCGGGACCCGCCAGGGAGGGAGGGCAGCGATCTGCCGGGCCGCTGAGACGGGGCTGGTGACACTAGCCGCCGCCATCTCCTCGCCGGCCGCCTCGCTGGTCAACCAATTCGACTTATGCCTCTACTGAGGCCAGCAGCCTCCTTCCTCCCTCTCCGCTCCCCGGGCAGCATCCTTATCCTGGGGGTGACATGTTTCACCTCGTGAGGGACGTCTCTGTGAGAAGCGATGGGCTCGGTTCGCAATTCCAGTTTTCAGGGACTCGGCGGTCGGTTTCTCACAACCCGCGTTGCCCTTCAGCATATCCCACGGGGGAGGCAGATTTTTAATTGAGGCAGTTTCCAGAGATGTTTGGCGCTTTCTCTCAGCGGAAAACCGTGAGCCTTTAGCCCCACAAGGGAAGGGACAGCGCTTGGGAAGGGTGATGCTCGTGTGATTGTGTCGAGCGCGCAGAGCCGGCGCGAACGATTTGCAGCTATAAATCCTCAGCCCCTCGCCCTCTGCCCGCCGCCGGCCACCTCACAGGGAGCGCTGCAAACACTTGCCTCCCCCTCACGGCTGAATTTTAAACCAGACTGGCCGAGCGGCCAGATTTCGTTGCTTGACGGAAGGATCCGGCCGGGCTACAGCAGCCGAGCTCTGC